>NC_037681.1:59521674-59551251 GCF_003255815.1 Theropithecus gelada | reverse complement strand
TTTTTTTTTTTTTTTTTTTTTTTTTTTTGAGATGGAGTCTCGCTCTGTTGCCCAGGCTGGATGCAGTGGTGCCATCTCAGCTCACTGCAAGCTCCACCTCCTGGGTTCACGCCATTCTCCTGCCTCAGCCTCCCAAGTAGCTGGGACTACAGGCGCCCACCACCATGCCCTGCTAATTTTTTGTATTTTTAGTAGAGACGGGTTTCACCGTGTTAGCCAGGATGGTCTCAATCTCCCGACCTCGTGATCCAACCGCCTCAGCCTCCCAGAGTGCTGGGAATACAGGCGTGAGCTACCACGCCCTGCCAAGGATTTTGATTTTTGATACCTCTCATTCCTACCTTCCTTCCCTTCCAAATAGATATAGCATTATAGGCTGGGCGTGGTGGCTGACACCTGTAATCCTAGCACTTTGGGAGGCCCACTTGAGGTCAGGAGTTTGATACCAGCCTGGCCAACATGAGGAAACGCCATGTCTACTAAAAATACAAACATTAGCCAGGTGTGGTGGTGTACACCTGCGATCCCAGCTACTCGGGAGACTGAGTCAGGAGAATCACTTGAACCTGGGAGGCAGAGGTTGCAGTGAGCCGATATCATGCCATTGCACTATAGCCTGGGTGACAAGAGTGAACACTCCATCTCAAAAAAAAAAAGAAAAGATATAGCATTAATAGTATTATTTAGTTTATCTGTTGAATAATTTTATACCTTTAAATAATACTCTTACTTTTTTTAAACCAATCAACAGTATTTAGTTCATAAACTGGGAGATATTATCACACCTAGCTGCCCTGTAATGATGTGTGGCCAGGCACCTTCTCCTTCTAGGATCAGCTTATCCTCTGCAGGGCTGACCTGCCCTCCTTTTGGAGAGACTCTGTGGCTATGGAAGGGAGGCTCACTATTGTTCAAACTGGAGAAGTTCAACCCTGACTGTGAAACAGTAGCAAACCTAATTCTGATTATGGCAAGCTACATTCCCTAATATGAGGTTTATAGTAGTAAAAAAAAAAAAAAAAAAAAAAAAAAAAAAGTCATCTCTCAGACACCTGGGTTCAGTTCATAATTGATTCAGAAACCACAGTCATAAAGGGGCATAACGGATTCTCACCTCTCAACCCCAATGCTCAGAATCTCTACTGAATTTAGAATCCTCTTTAAAACTTATTGCTGTGGGTTTGTTTGTTTGTTTGTTTTTGAGGCAGGATTTCGCTCTGTCACCCAGGCTGGAGTGCAGTGGCATGATCATGGCTCACTGCAACCTTGAACTCCTAGGTGTAAGCAGTCCTCTTGCCTCAGCCTCCCGAGTAGCTAGGACTACAGGAGCATGCCACCACACCCAGCTAATTAAAAAAACTTTTTTTTTTTTTTTTTTTGTAGAGACAGGGTTTCACTATGTTGCCTATGCTGGTCTTGAACTCCTGGCCTCAAGCGATCCTCGGCCTCAGCCTCCCAACATGTTGGGATTATAGGTGTGAGCCACCATGCGCAGCGGGAATCTGGGTTCAGAAGGTCAGGAATGATAGGAGATCAGTCACAGATCCATGGGAGGGACTGGAAAGGAATTCAGCCTGACTCTTTACAGCTTCAGGAGGCTCTGCAGTGCGTTCTATCCCATCACCTCCACAAACAGCTCACAGTGCCTGCAGCATGGGTCCCCTTTACCATCTATGGAGAGTTTGCCTTGGGAATACTCACCAGGGCCCCGGTCTCCTCTCTCAGGAAGATGTTCTATTGCTGGCGCTGGGTGTATGTGCCATGCAAGATGACAGTCACCTCACTCTGTGGGGACCTGACTTCCTAATATTGACCAACGTGCCACAACCAATCAGGTGGACTGAGTGGGCTGGCAGTGGGACTAGGGGAAAGCAGGACAGCAACTCCATGTCAAAGGAGGAGAAACCTCAGCTTTCTTCTTTGTTTTATTTTTTTAGAGATGGGATCTTGCTGTGTTGTTCAGGTTGGTCTTGAACTCCTGGGCTCAAGCAATCCTCCCACCTTGGCCTCCCAAAGTCCTGGGATTACAGGCATGAGTCACCACTCCCCCCTGAACCTTTCTTGAAGATGATTGAGTTTAAATAGTGAAACAGTCTCTGAAAGAAGATTTTCCCATCATGGCATTTTATCGGAAGAACTGCACATTTCACTTAAAAAGTCAGTTTCGGCTAAAATAAGTATATTTCCAGGGTCCTTTTTATACTCTTGAGAACCCAATAATAGCCTTAGACCTTTTAAAGGTGTGGGGAAAGCACAGGACTGGGGTGGTATCCAGGCACTCAAAGATGACCCTAATTATTCTCATCTCCTAGTGCTCATGTCCTTGTGTCATCTCCTCCCACACTGAATGGGGATGACTTGTTTAACTAATGGGATATGGAGGAAATGATGGATGTCACTTCTGAGGCAAGGTCCTGCAAGAGATGGAGGCCTTTGCCTTGCTCTCTTGGATCATTTGCTCTAGGGGAAGCTAGCTGCCATGTCATGAGGACACTTAAGTAGCCTAATAGGAAGGTCCTTGAGGCAAAGAACGGAGGCTTCTGCCGACTAAGCACCAATTTGCCAGCCATGGGAATGAGCCATCTTGTAACCGGATCTTCCAGCCCCAGTCAAGCCTATATGGCTGAGGGTGACCACAGCCTCAATTGACATCTTGGCTGCAACCTCATAAGGGATCCTGCCCAGCTAAGCTGCTCTGCATTCCTAACCCATAGAAACTGAAATAATATATGTCTATTGTTTCAAGCTGCCGGGCTTTGGGTGATTTCTTATGCAGAACAACTAATACACTATGGCATTACTTCTTGGCAGGATTGGTTAGCATCTGACAGATGTTATAAGGCTTGTCTTCTGGCAGAGAACCCTTAGCTGATTATGTAAATGGGTCCAATGTTAGCAGAGAGTAGAAAAACAGCCCTGGGGGTTGTCTCAGGAGGTGATCTCTCCATCTAGAAAGGAAAGTGACATCATTACCCATTTGTGATAGTATTACCCTTTGATTTTATTTAGAATATATTAAAATATTAAATATTTTTATCCATTTGGAATTTTAGTGCAGAGTGCTTGCAAGGAATGAGTTCGAATGACAGATTTTTGCAGCCGAGCTGGGTGGCTCACGCCTGTAATCCCAGCACTTTGGGAGGCCGAGGCGGGTGGATTGCCTGAGGTCAGGAGTTTGAGACCAGCCTGGTCAACATAGTGAAACCCCATCTCTACTAAAAATACAAAAAATTAGTCGGGCATGGTGGCAGGCGCCTGTAGTCCCAGCTACTCGGGAGACTGAGGCAGGAGAATGGCGTGAACCAGGGAGGCGGAGCTTGCAGTGAGCTGAGATCGCACCACTGCACTCCAGCCTGGGCAACAGAGTGAGACTCCGTCTCAAAAAAAAAAAAAAAGGTCTATTTAAGGAAACTCCAAAATCCAGTGGTTCAAACTATGTAGAATTTTACTTCTCTGTCACATACTAGACCAAGATGGGAGTTCCAGATTAGCAGACATCTCTGCTTCACAGACACTCAGGGACCCATGTTGATGGGTGCTCTGACTCTCTTAACACATAGTATCCATGATCATCTAGTCATCACCATTCAAGCCAAAAGTGTTGGGATTATAGGCATGAGCCACCGTGCCTGGACTGCTCCCCTCATTTTATAGATGAAGAAACTGAGGCCAGCGGGGTGAGGCCAATTCATACCTGGAGCTAAGTCCTGGGTCTTTTGACTCCCCACTCCTCAGTGATCTTTCTACTAAGCTACTAAAGGACATAAATATGCAACATGCAAAGGCCTATACCTCTTAATTTCAAGGCAAGTTCTTTTCTAAGGCTTTTATTTGCCTGAGTTGTGAATATAGAAGTTAGTTTAATAATTCCTCTTCTTAGACATTATCTACTATATTTTCCTTAAGTGTGAGAATGGTGAAGAACACAAAATAGGACCCACACCACATGTGAGACATTGAAATATGGTTGGTCCAAAGAATATGTGCTTATATGTAAAAAATACACTAAATTTCCAAGACTATAAATGTAAAATATCTCATTAATAATTTTTACATAAGCATATGCATCCAAAAAAAGAAAATTTTATCAATTATATGTTGAAAAAATTATATTTAGGATATACTAGGTTTAAAGAAGTTTGGAGGCGGGGCATGGTGGCTCAGGTCTATAATCCCAGCACTTTGGGAGGCCGAGGTGGGCGGATCACTTGAGGTCAGGAACTCAAGACCAACCTGGCCAACATGGTAAAACCTTGTCTCTACTAAAAATACAAAAATTTGCCAGGTGTGGTGGTCTGCTCCTGTAATCCCAGCTACTCAAGAGGCTGAGGCAAGAGAATCACTTGAACCTGGGAGGCAGAGGTTGCAGTGAGCCGAGATCGTGCGACTGCACTCCAGGCTGGGTAACAAGGCAAGAGTTGGTCTCAAAAAAAAAAAAAAAAGTTTTGAGCCTGTACTTCTAATATATCTATATTAACTTTTCTTTTTTTTTGAGACAGAGTCTCGCTCTGTCGCCCAGGCTGGAGTGCGGTGGCGCCATCTCGGCTCACTGCAAGCTCTGCCTCCCTGGTTCACGCCATTCTCCTGCCTCAGCCTCCCGAGTAGCTGAGACTACAGGCGCCTGTCCCCACGCCCGGCTAATTTTTTATATTTTTACTACAGACAGGTTTCACCGTGTTAGCCAGGATGGTCTCAATTTCCTGACCTCCTGATCTGCCTGCCTCGGCCTCCCAAAGTGCTGGGTTTACAGGCGCGAGCCACTGTGCCCGGCCTTATATTAACTTTTTAAATTTTTCTTTTTGAAACAGGGTCTTTCTCTGTCACCAAAACTGGAGTGCAGACATGTCATCATGGCTAACTGCAGCCTCAAACTCCTGGGCTCAAGCTGTCTTTCCACCTTAGCCTTCCAGGTAGCTAAGACTACACGCATGTGCCACCTTGGTAAATTTTTTTTTTTTACAGACATGGTCTTGCTATGTTGCCCCAGATGGTCTTGAACTCCTGGGCTCAAGTGATTCTCCCACTTTTGCCTCCCAAAGTGCTGAGATTACGGGTGTGAGCCACCGCACTCAGCCTATATTAACTTATAAGTTACACACATGTACTACTAAGCTAAAATATTATGTTCATTAGAAAATATTTATTTTGGGCCGGGCACGGTGGCTCACGCCTGTAATCCCAGCACTTTGGGAGACCAAGGCAGGCGGATCACAAGGTCCAGAGATTGAGACCATACTGGCTAACATGGTGAAACCCCGTATCTACTAAAAATACGAAAAATTAGCCCGCGTGGTGGCACGCGCCTGTAGTACCAGTTACTTGGGAGGCTGAGGCAGGAGAATCTCTTGAACCTGGGAAACGGAGGTTGCAGTGAGCCGAGATTGCGCCACTGCACTCCAACCTAGGTGACAGAGCGAGACTCCATTTCAAAAAAAAAAAGGAAGAAAAGAAAATATTTATTTCGGCCAGGCACAGTGGCTCACACCTGTAATCCCAGCACTTTGGGAGGCCAAGGTGGGTGCATTGCTTTACGAAAATTTATTGTATTGTCCATATTTTTTCTACTTGCTGTAGTCTAGAAAAAAAACAACTGGTTTTTGAGACTTGCTGGTCTGGAGCAGGTATCCCCAAAAACTTGCTCCCAGAATGGGTATACGAGCAGATGCTATGGAAGGAAAATAGCAGAACTTCTATTCATTTTTTAATCTGGAAGTAAGAAATGAAGCATTCTAATACTTAACATGCAGGCCAATCCTGGCACCTTCACTCAGCCACATCTGAGAAGAGGCTTCCATGACATGATTGGTTTGAGAGCGGGGCATCCATTAATTCCTTGGCTTTCAGCCGTTGGAGTATTCATGGAATACTGTAGTATAGGTGAGCCTGCTAAGAGGCTTTAGTGGAATATTTATAATAATTTGTGATTAGTGGGGAGTGTGGGGAATAAATTTTCCTTTGAGACTACTCAAACTCTTTAGAATGCCCTCTCCACATTTCAATAGTTCTCCAAAATGTAAATCCCACTTCTCAATATAGAATGTGAAAAACTACATTTCTCAGCCTCCTTGAGTTAGGGTGCAGACTTTGGATTTAGGTTCCATGCGTGAGGCTCACCTATGTGACACTTTGATTTGGATCTGAGTAACATGGTGGTGGAGGCAGGTGGGAGGCATCCATTTTGCTATCATGGATAGTGGCAAAAGCTACATGGAGCTTTTGGAGCCAGCAGGTACAAGTGGCAGATGCCTTGGCAAGACAGTTCTGAGTTGGACCTTTAGAAGTTCACCCAGGGATCAGTTTCTTCTGCCTTTCTGATTATTCTTTAAAAAAAAAAAAAAAAAAGTTCATAGAGATGAGACTGGCGGTGGTGGGGAACTCCCTGTGTTGCCCAGGCTGGTCTTGAACTCCTGGCCTCCTGCCTCAGCCTCCCAAAGTGCTTGGATTACAAGTGTGAGCTACCACACCTGGCCCTGATTTTGCTTCTTAGTTACCTATGACTTTTCTGCTCAAACTAGATAGATTCTTTTATTTTCAACCGCGAACCCTGGCCAATTTCAGGAAATGACTGCCTTAGTCTATTCAGGCTACCATAACAAAATACCTTAGACTAGGTAACTTACAAGCAACAGAAATGTATTTCTTACAGTTTTAGAGGCTGAGAAATCTGAGATAAAGTCACCAGCATATTTGCATATTTTCTGTCTGGTAAAGGCTCACTGCTCATAGATGGTACAAGCTCACTCAAGCCTCTTTAAAAAAAAAAAAAAAAAGGATTAATTCCATTCATGAGGGCTCCACCCTAATCATCCAGTCAATTACTAAAGTTCTCACCTATAAATACTATTGCATTGGGAATTAGGTTTCAACATATGAATGAGGAGGCGGCACAAATAGGCCATAGCAGTAATGATGAAGACAAAGGTTTTCTGGTTATCTTCAGGCAAAATCCTTAAAGGAATCATCAAATTTGGTGAAGAGGTACAAAAAGACAAGTGTTCTAAATATGTTGACCTTTAAGTAATGACAAGAGGCTTTTTAGTAATTATAGTAGCTTTTGGAGTGAAACAAATCAGACCACCTTTTCAACACACAGGTGATATTTTAACAATAGCTACTATAGTAACTTCTTTCAGAAAGAAACATACATTAGAAAATGTGTTTCCCAAAAAACATACTTGGAAAGTTTTCCTTCACTATATGAACTTTTGGAAACCTCAAATAACATAAAGAATGTCTTAAAGAAAAAAAGCTCTGAATATCTGCACACACAAAAAACTTGGAAACAGAATTTTCTGTTCACAAATCTTCCAAATGAATTCTATTTTAACTGCACTTGTTAAAGATATAAGAATTGGACAGTTTCCAATTAATTTGTAAGAATAACTGGTTGAGGCCAGGTGCAGTGGCTCATGCCTATAATCCCAGAACTTTGAGAGGCCAAGGTTGGTGGATCACCTGAAGTCACGAGTTCAAGGCCAACCTGACCAACATGGTGAAACCTAAAAATACGAAAATTAGCCAGGTGTGGTGGCACGTGCCTGTAATCCCAGCTACTCGGGGGGCTGAGGCAGGAGAATGCTTGAACCTGGGAGGCGGAGGTTGCAGTGAGCCGAGATAGTGCCACTGCACTCCAGCCTGGGCAACAAGAGCGGAACTCCATCTTAAAAATAAACAAATAGGCCAGGCACGGTGGCTCACGCCTGTCATCCCGACACTTTGGGAGGCCGAGACGGGCGGATCAGATCAGGAAATCGAGACCATCCTGGCTAACACTGTGAAACCCCATCTCTACTAAAAATACAAAAACAAAATTAGCTGGGCGTGGTGGTGGGCGCCTGTGGTCCCAGGTACTCCGGAGGCTGAGGTGGGAGAATGGCGTCAACCTGGGAGGCAGAGCTTGCAGTGAGCCGAGATCGCACCACTGCACTCCAGCCTAAGCGACAGAGCAAGACTCCCTCCCAAAAAACTAATAAAATAAAATAAGAAATAGATAATCATATAGTAATTCAAATCCCTCTTGCAGGGGAATAAGAGAAATGTCAGGGAAAGCTTGAGGGCTACATAACAAATACAAGTGTGGTAAGTTTCTCAACATCATTAGTCATTAGGGAAATGCAAATCAAAAGCACAATGAAATGCCTCTTCACACATACATTAGGATGGCTATTATATTTTTTAAAAAAAGGAAAATAACAAGTGTTGGCTATGATGTGGAGAAATTGGAATTATCATGCGCTACTGGTAGGAATGTAAAGTGGTGCTGTGGAAAACTTTGGTAGCTTCTCAAAAAGTTAAACATAGAATTACCATACGATGTAGCAATTCCACTTTTAGGTGCATATCCAAAGGTATTGAAAGCGGAAATTCAAACAGATATTTATATATTAATGTTCATATTAGCATTATTCACAATATCCAAAAAGTGGAAAGTACCCAAATGTCCATCAACAGATGAATGAATAAACAAAACATGATATATGCATATTAGGAATATGATACAGCTTTAAAAAGGAGGGAAATCCTGACACATAATACAACAGGGATAAACTTTGAAAACATTATGCTAAGTGAAAGATGTCAGACACAAAAAGACAACTATTATATTATTCCAGTTACATGAGGTACCTAGAATAGTCAAATTCTTAGAGGAAGAAAGTATAAGAGTGGTTAACAGGGGGTGGGGGAAGGGAGGTAGGAAGTTTTTGCTGAATGCATACAGAGTATCAATCTGGGATGATGAAAAACTTCTGGAAATGGATAATGGTGATGGTTGCACAACACTGTGAATTTATTTATTTATTTATTTTTTTTTTTTATTTATTTTTTTTTTGAGACGGAGTCTCGCTCTGTCGCCCAGGCTGGAGTGCAGTGGCCGGATCTCAGCTCACCGCAAGCTCCACCTCCCGGGTTCACGCCATTCTCCTGCCTCAGCCTCCCGAGTAGCTGGGACTACAGGCGCCTGCCACCACGCCCGGCTAGTTTTTTTTTGCATTTTTTTAGTAGAGACAGGGTTTCACGATGTTAGCCAGGATGGTCTCGATCTCCTGACCTCGTGATCCGCCCATCTCGGCCTCCCAAAGTGCTAGGATTACAGGCTTAAGCCACCGTGCCCGGCCTGTGAATTTATTTAATGCCACTGAATTGCACACTTAAGATGGTTAAATGGTAAATTTCATGTATATTTTACCACAATTTTTTTAAAAGCAGAAAAAGGAACAAACGGTGAATATAATCAACCACATGGATGAAAGATTTGCTATCTCAGATAAATGATGGCGAGTGAAAGAATGCAGACACAAAAAGAGTCATAATTCCATTTATAAGTTTGAAATAGGTATATTTATTGTTAAATAAAACTTATAGGAGGCCATTGATTTAGACTGAGCTCCTGCACTAGGCCCCAATAGAGCAAATCAAACTGCTGTCATTCCTGCTAAAGTCACCAAATTAAATTGTTTATCTGATCTTCCAAGAAATCAGGAGAGAGATAATAGCCAAATTCCTAAACAGGCTAGTTTTAGCCTAGTATGTAAGAAAGTCTCCCCAGTTTTAACCCTGTAAGGAAAGAAACTTTAAGGCGATCAATCTGCTTTTTGTTCCTATTTCTGCTTTCTTCAGTCCTTTTCTGCCCATAAAGCCAACTTCCTCTGCTCAGCTCATTGGAACCTTTTCTGAATTTTTAGAGAAGATGCTGCTTTGGTTCACAAATCACAAATAGAAACCAATTAGATCATTTAAATTTGTTGTAATTTTGTCTTTTGACACTAACTTACAGTGATAGACATCAGAAGAGTGGTTGCTTGCATCTAGGCCGGGGCAAGTAAGGTTGATTGGAAAGGGGCACAAGGAGAGTGTCCCTTGAGAGTGATGAAAATGTTCCGTATCAGGCCGGGCGCGGTGGCTCAAGCCTGTAATCCCAGCACTTTGGGAGGCCGAGACGGGCGGATCACGAGGTCAGAAGATCGAGACCATCCTGGCTAACACGGTGAAACCCCGTCTCTACTAAAAAATACAAAAAAACTAGCCGGGTGAGGTGGCGGGCGCCTGTAGTCCCAGCTACTCGGGAGGCTGAGGCAGAAGAATGGCGTGAACCCGGGAGGCGGAGCTTGCAGTGAGCTGAGATCCGGTCACTGCACTCCAGCCTGGGTGACAGAGCAAGACTCCGTCTCAAAAAAAAAAAAAAAAAAGAAAATGTTCCGTATCTTGATTGGGGTGGTGGTTACCATTGGTGTGTATACAATTGTCCAAACTCATGAAATTGTACACCTAGTATCTGTGCACTCTATATAAAGGACATGCCAATTAAAAGCAAACAAACAAAACAATATGATGCAAAAAATAAAACCAAAGTAAAAATTTTTTTTAGTTAGGAGTAAGAGATACTGTAAAATAAAATGATAGAATGCAATTCTGCTTCAAGACTTTAGGTTTTTCTGAGTAGCCAGAGCTCATTTATTTACTGCTCAGTCGAATCAACATGAAAAATTCACAACTCTCAAGAAGAACTTAAAGTATTTTGTTATTATTTCTTGGGGCTTTTTTTGTTTTGTTTTAATTTTTTTTTTTTTTTTTTTTTTTGAGACAGTCTCGCTCTGTCACCAAGGCTGGAATGCAGTGGTGCAATCTCAGCTCACTGCTAGCTCTGCCTCCTGGTTTCAGGTGATTCTCCTGCCTCGGCCTCCTGAATAGCTGGGATTACAGGTGTGTGCCACCACTCCTGACTCATTTTTGTATTTTTAGTAGAGATGGGGTTTCACCATGTTGGCCAGGCTGGTACTGAACTCCTGATCTCAAGTGATCCGCCTGCCTTGGCCTCCCAAAGTGCTGATATTACAGGCGTGAGCCACTGAACCCGGCCTTGTTTTAGCTGTTAATATAAGTTAATATTAATCAGGAAAAGGACTTTAATCTCCTCAACTCCAAAGTATTGCTTTCTCAAGCATCTCCTTTATGGTCTATGTATTCTTGAGAATTTCCTGATTTTAGAAAAATACTTCCCCTACATACTCTATGGTAGTCTACTCAGTGAGATATTAATTTCGGTAAATACAAATTTGGTGACAAAAACATTCTGTTTGGTTTTCTGCTGAAAAAGACACAATTCATTAAATCATCAATGCAAACTGAAATGTAAATCCCCAAACAAACCTTCTCGGAACCACACCCAACTTTCTGGGTAGTAGGGCAGAGCCTGGAGAAATAGGTCAGCCAGGGCTGCAGGGAGCTAGAAAGATAGATGAAAGAGGGAGGATCCCATTCAGTTTCAATGCCATCCACTGTTTTAGGAGCATTACTGTAATTATGTCATTTAAAGAATACAAACAAGAGTATGGAAAAGGGATTCGAACAGAGGTCAAAAAATTCCTTGCCTGTCTTTACCCATCAAGTACAAAAACATTTCTTGGCAGAAGCTGACAATGACAGATTCCAGGAAGGCCTGGGTAGAGGTGGCTGCCAAGAACAGTCACCTCCTAGGAAGTCTAACACCTCCCCCCACCCCAAACAGGTGGCCGGGTCTTTGTAAGACTTGGCTAAACAGCCAATATAAGAAAATGTGTGTTTAATTTTGGAGAAAGGGCCTGCTGTTTTATATGATTATTTTTAATGAGCTATTTTCTGAGGTTTGATTAAATTTGGAAATAATTGCATCTTGGGAACTATTCCAGAACCTCAGATTGTAAACCTAGGGCTGCCTCAGGAATTTGAGGATGGGTTGTCACCCTCTGACCAATTGCCAGTCCTGAAAACAAGCATCCTTTGTCTATAGAAGAGGTCGTGGCCATGCAAATTTTTCTAGTTCTTCTCTGCCTGGAAAGAGAATCCCATCTGGCTGACTTCTCTTTTTTCTCTATTTTCTTGTATGAAATATGCAAAACACAAATGCATGAGCCACCAGAGCAGCAGGCTATGTCGCCTGAATATTGCAGATAAAATGGAAACATGACAAGAAGTTAAAATTTGCCCTTGGAGAAAGCATGCAAAATACACTTTATTTGCATAATGACATTATAACATTTTTAATAAATCCGGAATGGGAAGTCAAGTAAATTATAGGGGGAAAAAGAAAATTGCCAGTTGGAAAAAAATTCAGTCATAAATAAACTGTAAAGAGAAATCGTTTAAGAATCTAGAATATTTAAAACTGGGATGTGAACTCACTGTTTTATAAATAGAAAAACCTGTTTCAGTTTTTGTTTGAGACAGAGTCTTGCTCTGTCGCCCAGGCTGGAATGCAGTGGTGCAGTCTCGGCTCACTGCAACCTCTGCCTCCCAGGTTCAAGCCATTCTCCTGCCTCAGCCTCCCAGGGAGCTGGGACTACAGGCATGTGCCACTATGCCTGGCTACTTTTTTTTTGTATTTTTAGTAGAGACGAAGTTTCACTATATTGGCCAGGCTGGTCTCGAATTCCTGACCTCAAGTGATCTGCCCGCCTCGACCTCCCAAAGTGCTGGGATTATAGGGGTGAGCCCCAGTGCCTGGCCAAAAAACCTGTTTCTTTATAGTGTTAAGATTATGTGTATGACCCATTTCCATTTATCACTTTGCAATTTACAAAGCACTTTTACACTCATTATACTGTCTGATACTCATGACAATCTATGCGTTAGGTAGGGCAGCTATTATTAGACCTGGTTTATACATGAAGAAACTGAAGTTCAGAACAGTGTTGTTCAAGGTCATACATGAGCTTTAATTGGAACCCACACGCAGGTCTTGACATTCAAAACTCCTGGACTCTTTACACAATATCCCACTGCTTCTATTCTCTTCCTGAAAATATTATGAAACTAAATAAATTAACCATAGGGCAAACTCCTTATATTTACAAGCACGAATTTAGAAAGGCTTTATAGTGTGGTGGTAAAGACCACGGAATGTGAAACCACTGCTTAGCTGTGTGACCTGGTGTAAACTACTAAGCATTCTATGCCTCAGTTTACTCTTCTGTAAGATAGGAATAATAAAAGCCCTTATCTAATCCAGGTTTCAAAAGCAACACATGAGTTAATACATGTTAAGCACTTGCTACAGTTCCCAGTTCCCAGTAATCACTTAATAAGTGCAAGGTATTACTGCTTTTGCAAATTAATTTTTGTGTTTAGGTTACTCTGAAAAGAGTAATTGAGATATTTTAAGTAGCTTTGTATGTGTTGTATTACATAGATCCTAAAACTATACAAAATAAAAACTGAAACCAGATATTTCACTATCTCTAGTTTGCTCTTGCCAGCTATAAATATATTTCTCTGTTATCTGATTTGGGATCAGACCTCGGAGTCAAATTAATTTGCCTGAAGTCATAACGAAATTCTGTAACTTACATCAACCTTGCATCATCCTACTCTAAGAATCACAGGGACTTCAATGTAATTTGGAACAGCCTTTTGCCCTTTCCAAAAAAATGGTCAAACACTTCGCTTGCTGAAGCACATTTATTATATAGAACATTATTTAAATATCAGATCCCCTCAGGGAAATATTAAGTAGCAGACTTGGTAAAAACTACCCTCAAGATTCAGTGTAAAAACAGGCAAATACACAGTCAAATCACTGAGTCTTTTTGCATCATAATACAAGGATGCTCTCAAAAATTCTGGGCCAGGTGGAAAGAACACAGGAATAGCCTGAAGGGGATTCTATCAGATAAATGAAGAACTAGTTGGACGTGAAAAAGAATGGTGGCATTCAAGAATTAGCAACTGAGTTTCCAAAGTCTATGAATCTATAGTGATGGGGGTGGTGACAGGGGAGAGGAGGGATAAAGAGAAAGGAAGGCTTTTCTATGTAGAAGAATGACAGCTAATAAACATTCAATGAACTCTGGAAATTCACCATTTTGCAACCCCAGTGTTATAATTAATTAAAGCAAGAATTATCTAAACCAGTGGTTCTCAAATGTCAGTGTGCATCAGAATCACCTAGAGGCTTGTTAAAACACAGATTACTGGATGCCACCCCCAGAGTTTCTAATTCAGCAGGTCTGAGGTGGGACCCAAGAATTTGCTTTTCTATCAAGCTCCCAGTTTATGCCAGTTCCAGAACAACACTTGGAGAACCACTTATCTAAACAATCAGGTGATGGGTTGTTGAAGAACAGGATATTCACACAAACAAACGTTCTTCTTTTTCTTCTTTTAATGTAATACTGTTTAACTTCATAAACATTCCAGCATTCTAAACTAAACTAAACAAAAATAACAGAAAGTGCAAATCGAGTTTACGTACAGAAGGTTCTTGAACTTTCATTGATGGCAGTGACTCTTCACTATGCTGACAATGAAGAGTTCTACAGTTTAACAAACACTTTGAAAACTATCACACTTTGGCTGGGCGCAGTGGCTCACGCCTGTAATCCTAGCACTTTGGGAGGCCAAGGCAAGTGGATCATGAGGTTAGGAGTTCAAGACCAGACCAGCCCGGCCAAGATGGTGAAACCTCATCTCTACTAAAAACACAAAAATTACCTAGGCATGATGGCAGGCACCTGTAATCCCGGCTACTTGGGAAGCTGAGGCAGAGAATTGCTTAAACCCGGGAGGTGGAGATTGCAGTGAGCCGAGATTGCGCGACTGCACTCCAGCCTGGGCGACAGAGCAAGATTCCATCTTAAAAAAAAAAAAAAGGCTGGGTGCGGTGGCTCACACCTGTAATTCCAGCATTTTGGGAGGCTGAGGTCAGGAGTTCAAGACCAGCCTGACCAACATGGAGAAATCCATCTCTACTAAAAATACAGTTAGCCGGGTGTGGTGGTGCATGCCTGTAATCCCAGCTATTCAGGAGGCTGAGGCAGGAGAATTGCTTGAATCCGGGAGGCGGAGGTTGTGGTGAGCAGAGATTGTACCTTTGCACTCCAGCCTGGGCAACAAGAGCGAAACTCCATCTCAAAAAAAAAAAAAAAAATTCCAAACACTTCTCATGCCAACTCACACCCCTAAGTTGGACACAACTAAGAATGGCAGCAGAATGCTGTGTCACTATATACAGAAACAAGACAATCTGAAGCTAAATGTATGCCTGCTGCAAAGTCAACAGGTCCAGCCTCACAGTGCATGCCCTGAGCTGTAGCTGCTCCAAAAGGCATCTTCCCCAGCCTCAATGCCAAGCAAGGAGCATCAAAAGTTTGTCTCAATTTGTTTTGTCCTTTTTACAAACCATGATATATACAGTATCAACTGGCCACTGAGTATAACTTTTGACTCTCGAAAAACTTACTAATAGCCTACTGACTAGGAGCCTTATTAATAATATAAACAGTCTATTAACACGTATTTTGTATCTCATACGTCCTTTTTTTTTTGAGATGAAGTCTCGCTCTGTTGCCCAGGCTGGAGTCCAGTGGTGCGATCTTGGCTCACCGCAACCTCCGCCTCCCAGGTTCAAATGATTCTCCTGCCTCAGCTTCCCAAGTGGCTGGGACTACAGGTGCGTGCCACCACACCCAGCTAATTTTTGTATTTTTGGTAGAGACAGGGTTACACCATGTTGGCCAGGCTGGTCTCGAACTCCTGACCTCAGGTGACCTGCCCACCTTGGCTTCCCAAAGTGCTGAGATTACAGGTGTGAGCCATCTTGCCCACCCCTTATAGGTCTTTTATACTGTGTATAAGTATATACTTATATTCTTACAATAAAGTAAACTAGAGGAAAGAAAATTCTGTGTGTGTGTGTGTATGTTTTTGAGACGGAGTCTCGCTCTGTTGCCCAGGAGTGGAGTGCAGTGGTGCAATCTCGGCTCACTGCAAGCTCCGCCTCCCGGGTTCACACCATTCTCCTGCCTCAGCCTCCCGAGTAGCTGGGACTACAGGCGCCCACCACCATGCCCGGCTAATTTTTTGTACTTTTAGTAGAGACGGGGTTTCACCGTGTTAGCCAGGATGGTCTCGATCTCCTGACCTCGTGATCCACCCGCCTCGGCCTCCCAAAGTGCTGGGATTACAGGCATGAGCCAACGCGCCCGGCCAGGAAAGAAAATGTTATTGAGAAAATCATAAGGGTCTGGGGGCGGTGGCTCATGCCTGTAATCCTAGCACTTTGAGAGGCTGAGGCAGGCACATCACTTGAGGCCAGGAGTTCAAGACCAGCCTGGTAAACATGGGGAAACCCCATCTCTACTGAAAATACAAAAAATAAGCCAGGCGTGGTGGCACGTGCCTGTAATTCCAGCTACTCAGGAGGCTGAGGCAGAGAATCACCTGAATCTGGTAGGCGGAGGTTGCAGTGAGCTGAGATCGTGCCTTTGCACTCCAGCCTGGGCAACAGAGCAAGACTCCATCTCAAAAAGAAAAAAAGAAAAAAAAAGGGGGTGGAGGTCTTGAACTAAATGTTTTCCATAATGGCAGAGGGTTACAAAGCCTGAAGAAATTAGGCTGGAAGACATTACTGCATGCTGCAGCTACGAAATCAAAAAATAGCAACAGAGAGACACCATCTCCAGTGAAAATTATTTTTATAACATTGCATCAGAGATTCCTTTTTCTAAGAAAGACGCTTGTCTTAGCAATATAGATTTTAAAATAATGCGAAAGATAAATGTTTTAAGATAAGTTTAAAAAAATCAATGTTGCCGCAGCCACTCTGCTTTATATGGGGGACTAGGAATCACTTTACTCTGCAAAAATAAACTAAATAAATTAACTCAGTTCTTCTGAACTGAGTGTTACTTTCTCACTAGATGTAAAACCACAAACCACTTTTGTAAAATTCTTTGTGTGATAATGAGGTAGATTAAGGGAGATCTTTCCAGAAAATACATGTTTCTTTGCTCAGTACTATCTGTAAAAAGCAGCTAGTTGACAATGCAATTCGGATAGGTCCCAGGTTACTCTCCTTAAGGAATCCCTATTCCAATCTTGAGGATGTTCTGAGGAACAAATGGACTTAGAGCTGCAGTAGGCATAATTTCAACGGTGCCTCAAAGACCACCTCTCCGGCTCCTGCCTTTTTACATGAATCTCATTAAAGATCTTGATGGGCATCCATGGGGAAAAGTTAGTTCCCCAAAGAAAAGCTCCCACTGGAAGAAGGGGAAGATACAAGCAAAAATACAGATTGCATGTCGTTGTTTGGTTCAGTGAAATTAGAATCTCTGAGGAAATGGGAGTTCAAAATTAGACAAGTGAGGGGCTCAGGCAGCATCTGGGCAAGGAATAGGGAGACAAATCATAGAGGTAGCCAATGGGCAGTATGGGTGGAGGGAAGCTCCGGGTAGTCTGAAGGCTCAGTCTGTCTGTCAGGTGGGGAAGGAGAAGGTGACCCAGAGAAACAGGGCCTGCTTTCACTTTTGCTATGTTGCAAGTGCATTATAAATATCACTTTCAGCCAAGCTGATAAAGCTGAAATTATGCAGTTCTGGGCTTAACGTTTTTATGTCTTTTTATCCCATGCCTCAATCAGCATTGCCTTCCCCTCCCACTTCCTCCCACTCTTCTACCCCAGTAAGATACCCTTTTGTCACTTGCTGTCATAGCAGTGGGTTGTAGAGCCAGGAAAGGAGGGCAAAGCAAAGGCTTTGAAGGGCTGAGGCCTATTTTACTTGGTCTGCAGTATCCAGCTCCTTACTGCTCATCTCCAAGGGCCATAGGAATTATCCCAGTGGTCCCAAACTCTAGTTGGGATCTGCCTTTAGATGGAAAGCCAAAGTCAGATGTGCCAGTTGAGAACCAAGAGGGGAAAGTGTGTCCAGCCTTTTTGGCTCATCTGCATTCCATGATAATGATATACAAAGAAACACATAATTAAAGACATTCCAAGGTGCATATAAGCATGCACGCTTATTTACCTGGTTTTGAGAAGATGTTTTAATTTTTTTTTTGAGACAGAGTCTTGCTCTGTCGCCCAGGCTGGAGTGCAGTGGTGCGATCTCGGCTCACTGCAAGCTCCGCCTACCGGATTCACGCCATTCTCCTGCCTCAGCCTTCTGAGTAGCTGGGACTGCAGGAACCCGCCACCACGCCCGGCTAATTTTGTTTGTTTGTTTGTTTGGTTGGTTTTGTATTTTTAGTAGAGAAGGGGTTTCACCGTGTTAACCAGGATGGTCTCGATCTCCTGACCTCTTGATCCGCCCGCCTCGGCCTCCCAAAGTGCTGGGATTGCAGGCGTGAGCCACCGCCCCGGCCATGTTTTAATATTTCATAGTTTTAAAAGTTTACAAAATTGTACAAAATAGCCTTTTCTTTTTCCTCTGATGGTGTTAACTTAGCATGGGCCACATTTTTCAATGTAATTAATTTATTAATTATTTTTTGAGATGGAGTCTCGCTTTGTTCCTGGCTGGAGTGCTGTGGCAGGATCTCGGCTCACTGCAACCTCCGCCTCCCGTGTTCAAGCGATTCTCCTACCTCAGCCTCCCGAGTGGCTGGGACTACAGGCACGTGCCACCACACCCAGCTAATTTTTGTATTTTTAGTAGAGATGGGGTTTCACCATGTTGGCCAGGCTGGTCTGGAACTGCTGACCTTGTGATCCTCGCGCCTTGGCCTCCCAAAGTGCTGGGATTACAGGCGTGAGCCACCGTGCCTGGCCCGGGTCTCATTTTTTTGGGGTGCCCGAACATACAGTGGAACATGCAATGCATATATCACAAACACAGAAATGTGTTTTTGGTTTCATGAACGTAGGTCAAGGATCCATTTTTCTAGCACTGAGTTTTAAGGGTAAGAGTTGAACAGTGACTAATGATCATACTTACCTCCTAAAAACAAAATGCTGATGAACAAGAAAGGGATTGAGCAAGGGGACCTCTTCAAGTCACAGCCTGCCATCAGCCCCAGCTGGACCTGACAATAGCCTCACACACTGATGTCCCTCAAAAGATTAAAAAACCAAAGATATTGGGACTCGCCTCTTGTGAACATTCTCGTTTTTCAAAAAGATAAATCTGAAACAGCAATGTACATACAGTCCTTGACAGGAGGAGCCACTGGGATGGAGTAAAGCAAGAGCTGAGCTTGGAGTTTATTGACAGCTTTGTACTGGGTGATGTAAGTAGGACAGAGGGCTTACATTCACTGGGCCTCAGTTTTCTCCTCAGAAAATTGGGGATCTTCACACCTGTCTCACAAAATAAAATGTAAGTGAGGTACCTGGGATGTGCGAAGCTCCAAAACTGCTAATATCCTTTCCCCACAGCCAAAGCAATTATTTGAAAAAGGCAGCATGGGGTCATTACAGCATGGCCTATGTAGGAAGAATGAAACAGAGGGCTGGCCTGGCATGGTGTCTCATGCCTGTAATCCCAGCACTTTGGGAGGCTGAGGTGGGAGGATTGCTTGAGCTCAGGAGTTGGAGCCCAGCCTGGGCAACATAGTGAGATCCTATCTCGACTAAAAGTTAAAAAACTGACTGGGCACGGTGGCTCACGCCTGTAATCCCAGCACTTTGGGAAGCTGAGGAGGGCAGATCACTTGAGGTCAGGAGTTTGAGACCAGCTGGGCAACAGAGTGAAACCTGTCTCTACTAAAAATCCAAAAATTAGCAGGGCATGGTGGCACATGCCTGTAATCTAAGCTACTGGGGAGGCTGAGGCAGGAAAATAACTTGAATCCAGGAGGCGGAGGTTGCAGTGAGCCAAGATTGCCCCACTGCACTCCAGCCTAGGTGACAGAGTGAGACTGTTTCAAACAAACAAACAAAACCAAGAATGAAGCAGAAGGTAATGGCAATATGAGGGAGCTCCAGGTTAATGATTTTGATTTACTCAATAAAGTAAAAGTCAAGATCAGGAAAAAAGGCACTTGGAAATGGATGGGAAATAAGGTACAAGAAAAGAGGAAATGCCGAAGATTGATGTATAGAGTAGATTTCTGGGTGATATTGAGCACCCCTTTGAGGCTTGAGATTAGGAAGTTAAGGTGACCCCCAGTGGTGCAATTGTACGATTCTCTAGCAATGCTTGGGTACACAGGTGCACACACAGAACTAGTGGATGTTTGACGTTATTTGAGACTGGACTTTTTGCAAGGCGAGTGTGGCACATGGAGAGAGGCAAGGAACTGGAAAGTATGTTCAAACGCATAATAATAATTATTATTATTATGAAATTTAAGCTAAAGAGAAGAAAAGACAGCAAGAGATTGCTCTGAAAGCAGGAGAGTTATTGATGTTCATTTCACCTCTGATGTGAATTATGTTACCCCCTTAGAAGGCAGAAGCAGTTAACACCAACTCTGTTTTTTTATTTTTTATTTATTTATTTTTTGAGATAGGCTCTCACTCTGTCCCCCAGGCTGGAGTGCAGTGGCATTACCTTGGCTCACTGTAACCTCTGTCTCCTGGGTTCAAGTGATCCTCCTGCCACAGAATCCCAAGTAGCTGGAATTACAGGTACCCCCAACCACGCCTGGCTAATTTTTTTTTTTTTTTACTAGAGACAGGGTTCACACCATGTTGACCAGGCTGGTCTCAAACTCCTGACCTCAAGTGATCCACCTGCTTTGGCCTCCCAAAGTGCTGGGATTACAGGCAGGAGCCACTGTACCTGGCCCCAACTTTGTTTTGAAATAATAATATTTTATCTCCATCATATTAGTAGCTAAACCCAAAAGTTTATCAACAGTATAATACAACATGAGCAAGAACAGTTTATTTTAGGAATACACAAGTGCTTAAATATTACATTAAATGATGAAAGAATTACCAATATCAGCAGATGCTGTTATCAGTTATCTATTGCTGTGTAACAAACCACCTGAAAACTTTGTAGCATAAAGTAACCAGTGGGTTCTACTCATAGATTCTGTGAGTCACTAATCAGAACCGAGCACAGCAGGGACAATTTATCTCTCCACAATGTCTAGAGCCTCAGCTAAAAAGACTCAAAGTCTGGAGTGACTTGATTGCTGAGCTACAGAATCATCTAGAGGCATCATTCACTTGTTTGGTACTTGAAGCTAGATATTGTTTCGGACCTCAGCTGGGCTATCAGATGGAAAACTTACACGTGGCCTCTGCAGGTGCTTTCTCCAGGGGTTCATCTGAGATTTCTCTTAGCATGACTGATGCGTTCCAAGAATGAGCATTCCAAGAGAAGAAGGTGGAAGTGTATGGCATTTTTATGATCCAGCCTCATAAATAACGTAGTAGCCCTTCTGCAGTACTAATTTGTCCAGGCAGTCACAGAGATCTTCCTAGGTTCAAGAAAACAGGATATGTATTAGTCAGTCAGTGTTCTCTAGAAAAACAGAACCAATAATATACATACAAGAGGAGATTTGTTATGGGAATTGGCTCATGCAATTACGGAGGCTGAGAAGTCCCATGATACATTGCCTACAAGCTGGTGAAGCAGGGAAGCTAGTGGTATAATTCAGTCTGAGCCCAAAGTCCTGAGACCCAGGGGATCCAATAACGTAACTCTCAGCCTGAGGCCAAGGGCTGAGAAACTAGGGACCTCTGGCTGAAGTCTTAGAGTTGGAATGCCCAAGAACCTGGAGTTCTGATGCTTAGGGGTAGCAAAAGATGGGGTCACACCTCCAGAAGAGAGAACACATTTGCCTTGCCTCTGCCTTTTTGTTCTATCGGGGCCCTTGGTGAATATGATGGTGGCTGCCCACGTTGGATGAGGGCAGATATTCCTTACTTCATCCACTAATTCAATGCCCATCTCCTCCAGAAACACCTTCACAGACATACCCAGAAATAATGTTTTACCAGATGTCTAGGTTTCCCTTAATTCAGTCAAACTGACACCTAAAATTACCATCACAAGTCCACCCCTTGTCAACTTGTCACACACGTCTCCTTTTCAAAATTTTAATTATTATTATTATTTTGCCAAAGTCAAA
This sequence comes from Theropithecus gelada, assembly GCF_003255815.1. NCBI lineage: Eukaryota > Metazoa > Chordata > Mammalia > Primates > Cercopithecidae > Theropithecus > Theropithecus gelada. The sequence continues at coordinate 59,529,468 of NC_037681.1, read as the reverse complement.
TACTTCTGAACCATATGCGTCTCCTTAAGCCATATTTAATCTTCAAATAAAGACAATAACAAGCTGGGTGTGGTGGCTCACTCCTGTAGTCCTAACACTTTGTGGGGCTGAGGTGGGAGGATCTCTTGAGCCTAAGAGTTCCAGAGCAGCCTGGGCAACATAGTGAGACCATGTCTCTACCAAAAATAAAAATAAAAATAAATTAGCCAGGTCTGGTGGTCCCAGATACTGGGGACTAAAGTGGGAGAATTGCTTGAGCCCGGGAGTTCAAGGCTGCAGTGAGCCGTGATTGTGCCACTGCACTCCAGCCTGGGCAACAGAGTGAGAACCTGTCGGAAAGAAAGAGAGAAAGAGAAGGAAGGAAGGAAGGAAGGAAGGAAGGCAGGCAAGCAGGCAATAACAAGGTCATAGTTCCACCTAACATGATACAATTATCCTGTGTACAACTGAAAACACACTAGTCCCTTCTCCAGTAGAGGAGGTAAAGTTCTTGAGTGATGTTTACTCTTCTCCTGATATTCCATAATTTAAATATCATGATATAAAATTATGAATACTTAAAAATATTGATATAGCCGGGTGCGATGGCTCACGCCTGTAATCTCAGCACTTTGGGAGGCCAAGGCGGGTGGATCACAAGGTCAGGAGATCCAGACCATCCTGGCTAACACGGTGAAACCCCATCTCTACTAAAAATACAAAAACAAAATTAGCTGGGCTTGGTGGTGGGCACCTGTAGTCCCAGCTACTTGGGAGGCTGAGGCGGGAGAATGGCATGACCCCAGGAGGCGGAGCTTGCAGTGAGCCACGATGGTGCCACTGCACTCCAGCCTGGGCAAAAGAGTGACACTCTGTCTCAAAAAAAAAAATTAGATAGATAGATAGATAGATAGATAGATAGATACATACATACATACATAGGAAGATATAAAGTCAAAACAGCTAGTTTATCTTACATGATAAAGGAATAGGAGGGAAAAAAACCTGCCTTTGCTTAATATGTGTATATATACACACAAATGTATTTTTTGGGGGTGGGGGACAGGGTCTTACTCTGTTGCCCAGGCTGGAGTGCAGTGGCACAATCTTGGCTCACTGTCACCTATACCTTGCTGGCTTAGGTGATCCTCCTGCTTTAGCCTCTTGAGTAGCTGGAACTACAGGCACATACCACCACACCCAGCTAATTTTTGTATTTTTAGTAGAGACAGAGTTTTGCTATGTTGGCCAGACTGGTCTCAAACTCCTGGGCTCAAGCAATCTGTCCGCTTTAGCTTCCTAAAGTGCTGGGATTACAGGTGTGAGCCACCGCACCTGGCCACAAATGTGTTCTTAACAAAATAGGGAGGAAATTATTTTGACAATTATAATCCTTGAGTCTATAACTGGTCACATGGTTGTAGCTGTTGTTTATAGTTAACTTCTATTATCTATACTGTATTCTCTCTGCCTTCAGTAAGCACCTCAACTGATCATAGTTCTTTACTTGGTGGGGTCACCCAAATCTTCGTTCCTGAAGGATCTGGGCCATTTGAAGCCCTGCCTGATTTGAGTTGTAGTTTCCCATTGACTTTAATCACAGGGCATGGTAATACTAAGAGGTACCCCAAGGGATCTCCTGTATTCCAGACATATTATTTCTTACCAGCATTGTGGAGTATCCAATTTGGTAGTCCAGATCAATCATCCCAGCCAACACCATAACTCCCTTCTTGGTCTGTTGACCCAGAGTCTTAAGGCAGCCAAAGGGAGCAGGTGGTAGTCTTACTTACAATGTAATGAAATCATTGTTGTGTCTCCTGATTAAAGCATTTCTCCCTATGGAACTAAAGACCTTTGGGTCGGCAGAGCATGTCTTGGGAACAGGAAGCAAAAATTTTGCTAGTGGATCACTAGGGGTAATGGTGAGTGCTGCCACCTCCATTTCCACCCCTTGATCGCTGGACCCATGAATTCTATTTCTGGGAGAAACAGTACCATATATTGGATGCTGATTCAGAAGAATATACAGCCTTCTGGAGAACTCTGCCCCAGCTCTATAAGGTATTGTCATGTAATGGGCAATATAACTGCATCTTCAAAAGGCCATTCCACCATTCTATCAAGCCAGCTGCTTCAAGATGATGGGGTCATTGTAAGACCAGTGAACTCCATGAGTATGAGCCCACTGCTGCACTTCTTTAGCTCTGAAGTGAGTTCCTCGGTCAGTCCACAGATGACAGTTTTGGTGGAAGCAATAGAGACAGTGTCAAGCATGTGAAAATGGGAGATACTGTGGCCATCTTAAAAAAAAATCTGCTATAGATACTGAAAAATCATCTCATAACATTCAGCAGCTTTTCCTTTTGAAAGCTCTTAGATCAAAATAAATAGAAGGATGAATACCTATGCAAAATAATTGAAAGCAGCATCCCAAAGAAATACTTGTGCACCCAGGTTCATAGCAGCATTATTCACAATAGGTCAAACAACCCAAGTCTCTGAGGTTACAGTGATCTGAGATTTATTCATGTCGGATGAATAGTGATCTGCTGAATAAACAAATGTGTTATATACATACAATGGAAAATTATTCAGCCTTAAAAAGGAAGGAGATTCTGACACATGCTACAACATGGATGAAGCTTGAGGATATTATTCAACCTTAAGTGAAACAAGCCAGTCACAAAAAGACAAACACTGTACGATTCTACTTATACAAGGTATCTAGAGTAGTCAAATTCATAGAAACAGAAAGTAGAATGGTGGTTCCCAGGGCCTGGTGGGGGAGGGGAAATGGAGAGTTGTTGTTCAGTGGGTTCAGAGTTTCGGTTTTGCAAGATGAAAATAATTCTTGTGATTGATTATGCAATAATGTAGATATACTTAACACTACTAAACTATATATTCTAAATTGGTTAAGGGCTGGTCCGAGTGAAGTAGTATATACAACTAATTGAGTACAACTAGTTACAGATTTCTTTGTTCCTTCTCCACTCCCACTGCTTCACCTGACTAGCTTAAAAAAAAAAGTAAAATAAAAGGTTAAGATGATAAATTTTGTGTTATGTGTATCTGATCACTTTTCTTTTTCTTTTCTTTTTGAAACAGAGTCTAGCTCTGCTGCTCAGGCTGGAGTGCAGTGGCATGATCTCTGATCATGGGGCAACCTCCACCTCCCAGGCTCAAGTGATCCTAGCACCTCAGCCTCCCGAGTAGCTGGGATAACAGGCATGTGCCTCCATGCCCAGCTATTTTTGGTATTTTTAGTAGAAACGGGGTTTCATCATGTTGGCCAGGCTGGTCTCAAACTCCTGACCTTAGGTGATCCGCCCACCTTGGCCTCCCAAAATGCTGGGATTACAGGCGTGAACCACCTCACCCAGCCTGTATCACAATTTTTAAAAAGAAATAGAAAATTTTCTAGATATGTTAAAGAATGCTATGGCAGATATTGCATATTAGTATGCTCTAGAATGAACATACAGGCAGAAGATTTAAAAACTACATTTTCTAGACTCTCCTGTGGCTAGGGCTTGAGATGTGATTTGCATCCCACGAAACAGAAGCATTTGTTGAGACTGATTTGAAACTGAGTCACATGTAGACAGAGGTGATATCAAGAGGATCTGCTTTGCTGGGGTAGACTGTGGCAGAGGTGGCATGGTCTGCAGCCAGCTGTTGTGCAGCAGCTTATTAGTTTGGCAGATGACTTCCTGATTCAGCAGCTTTCAACATCAGTGATGGCTGCATTCCCAATTTTGGTCAAGGCAGAGTAGTAATGGGGTCCAGGAGTTGCTCCTGAATCCTTAGTCTAAGTTCTAATCCTCCAGCATTTATAAAAAGGCTGAAGGCAAAATATCATAGTTTGCATATAAAATGATTGTATTTTGTAGAGAATCAGAGACGTTATTTCAGAAAGAAAACTATTAGAACTAATGAAAAGTTAAAGTGGCCAGGTTTAAGCCAACTATATGAACAAAATACTTTTTCTTTAACCCAGCAATAATCACGTAGAAATGTAGATTAAAAATCCCACTTCAAATGACAACAAACTTGATAAGAACCAGGAATAAATTTATAAGAAATGCACTAGACTTATTCAGCACACAGGTTTCATTTCAGTCCTCTTTCCCTCTGTTCCACATTCTCTGAACTAAATCAATAAACAACTCAAAGGAATATTATAATGAAATATTTCATGAGAACTGTAGTCTCAGTAGTAAGAAAACCCATTTTTGCCTGATCAGCTGAACAAATTAAAATTCAATTCTTCTTTAACCGTTACTATTTTCCATCCCAAGGTTTTGTTTTTGTTTTAACTTCTATGTTAGACTTAAGAAAACAAAAACTCTATACCCCATAAATCAAGACAAACTTTTTCAGCTTTAGAGAAAAGAGGTTAAGAGGAAAACAATTCTGAAGAAGCAATGCTTCTGCCTCGGGGAGAGAAACCTTTAATACAATCCTTATGAAACTGTGTTCCTGGCGTTCCCTTCATAAATCATGCATGTATAAGTAATTTTCAAAGATTTTGGGAAATGAGCTGTTGCACAAGGGATGATGGGAGGTGTTATTTTGTTTCTGTATTTTTCTTTCTCTTTCCCTTTTTTACAGTTGCTGGTCATTTATTGGTCAAAAAATAAAGAGGGTGTCTGTCAGAAGCAGTCAAAAAATAATAGGTCTGATGAAATATAGATGCCTGAGCTATATTTATCATAAGTAAACTCTGTTTAAGAAACATAGCCAAGGCTGGGCGCGGTGGCTCACGCCTGTAATCCCAGCACTTTGGGAGGCTGAGGTGGGCAGATCATTAGGTCAGGAGTTTAAGACCACCCTGGCCAACATAGTGAAACCCTGTCTCTACTAAAAATACAAAAATTAGCAGGGCATGGTGGCGTATGCCTGTAGTCCCACTACTCAAGAGACTGAAGCAGGAGAATTGCTTGAACCCAGGAGGCAGAGGTTGTGGTGAGCCAAGATTGTGCCATTGCACCCCAGCCTAGGCAACAGAGCAAGGCTCCGTCTCAAAAAAAAAAAAAAGGAAAGAAACATAGCCAAAATGATGGTAAACTGCAAACTCTTTCCTTATAGATTCAGAGCCACATCAATTTCTCCACATTTTTTAAAGAAATAAATCACTTTGGAAAATTATAGATATATTTCTATAATCAATAAATTTGAGGTATTTATATGGATTCATCATAATTAAAAATATTAGTTGTTATCCTATAAAACAATATACATATACAAATCAGTTGGGTCCCCTGGGAAGCAGATGCTGAGCTGGAGTTAAGAATGCAAAAGGCGGCCAGGTGCGGTGGCTCACGTCTGTAATCCCAACACTTTGGGAGGCCGAGGTGGGCGGGTCACGAGGTCAGGAGATGGAGACCATCCTGGCTAACACGGTGAAACCCCGTCTCTACTAAAAAAAAAAAAACCAAAAAATTAGCCTGGCATGGTGGCGGGCGCTTGTAGTCCCAACTACTTGAGAGGCTGAGGCAGGAGAATGGTGTGAACCCGGAAGGCGGAGCTTGTAGTGAGCCAAGATCGCGCCACTGCACTTCAGCCTGGGCGACAGAGTGAGACTCCGTCTCAAAAAACAAAAACAAAAACAAAAACAAACAACAACAAAAAAAGAATGCAAAAGGTGCCGAGCGCAGTGGCTCACGCCTGTAATCCCAGCACTTTGGGAGGCCGAGGTGGGCGGATCATGAGGTCAGGAGTTTGAGACCAGCCTGACCAACATGGTGAAACTCCATCTCTACTAAAAATACAAAAATTAGTCAGGCATGGTGGCACGCACCTGTAGTCCCAGCTACTGCAAAGGCTGAGGCAGGAGAACTGCTTGAACCCAGGAGGCAGAGGTTGCAGTGAGCTGAGATTAGGCCACTGCACTCCAGCCTGGGCCACAGACCGAAACTCTGTCTCAAAAAAAAAAAAAAAAAATGCGGCCGGGCGCGGTGGCTCACGACTGTAATCCCAACACTGTGAGAGGCCGAGGCGGGTGGATCACCTGAGGTCGGGAGTTCGAGACCAGCCTGACCAACATGGAGAAACCCCGTATCTACTGAAAATACAAAATTAGCCAGGCATGGTGGCACATGCCTGTAATCCCAGCTACTCGGGAGGCTGAGGCGGGAGAATTGCTTGAACCTGGGAGGCAGAGGTTGTGGTGAGCCAAGATCGCGCCATTGCACTCCAGCCTGGGCAACAAGAGCGAAACTCTGTCTCAAAAGGAAACAAACAAACAAACAAATAAACAACAAAAAAAAACAATTCAAAGGCTTCGGCCGGTGCGGTGACTCATGCGTGTAATCTCAGCACTTTGCCAGGCCAAGGCAGGCAGATCACCTGAGATCAGGAGTTCGAGACCAGTCGGGGCAACATGGTGAAACCCTGTCTCTACTAAAAATACAAAAATTAGCCGGGTGTGGTGGCAGGTACCTGTAATCCCAGCTACTTGGGAGGCTGAGGTGGGAGAATCGCTTGAGCCCAGGAGGTGGAGGTTGCAGTGAGCTGAGATCAGGCCACTGCACTCTAGCCTGGGCAACAGACCCAGACTCCGTCTCAAGGAAAAAAAAAAAAAAAAAAAAAGCAAAAGGCTTATTGAAGAGTAACATTCATAAGAAGAAAAAGGAGGAAGAACTGCGTCGGGGAGTCATCAGACCACTATGCAGATCGGCTGAAGACTCAGCCAGCCCGATAGGGAGCTCCCAGCAAAGATTACCATTAGAGAAGTTCTGCATAGGGCAAAAATGGCCAGGCTCTGTTCCACCATCTTGCTGAGTCACTGCCTGGGGTCGCCTCAAAAAAAGTATGACCTTGGCTCAAAAGCTAACAGACACTTAAAGGAATTAACAGCTGGAGGTTGTCAACTAAATCACACAATTCTTGCAGTTGAGAAAGAAGTCCTTTGTGGTTGGTGCGGGGGTGCAGTAGACAGGGTCTCACTCTGTTACCTAAGCTGGAGTGCAGTGGTGTGATCATGACTAATTGCCGCCTCAACCTCCTGGGCTCAGGTGAGCCTCCCTACTCAGCCTCCCAAGAGTTGGGACCACAGGCAGAGTGCCACCATGCCCAGCTAATTTTTGTTTTTGTTTTTTTTTTTTTTGAGAGATGGAGTTTGGCCATGCTGTCCAGGCTGGTCTCAAACTCCTGGAGTCAAGCAATCCTCCCACCTCAGCCTCCTGGGTAGCTGGGACTATGGGTGCACACCACCATGCCTGGCTAATTTTTTAAATTTTGTAGAGACAGAGGTCTCCTTGTGTTGCCCAAACTGGTTTTGAACTCCTGGCCTCAACATCCTCCCACCTTAGCCTCACAAAGTGCTGGAATTAGAGGCATGAGCCACTGCACCCAGCTTGAATTGTCTTTAAACTGTTTTCTACTAGTATTTAATCTCAGCCTCTTCCCATTCTGACCTATAATTAAGATTAACAATTTTTTTTTTTTTTTTGGCCAGGTGCAGTGGCTCACACCTGTAATCCCAGCACTTTCAGAGGCCAAGGCAGGTGGATCACCTGAGGTCAGGAGTTCGAGACCAGCCTGGGCAACATGGCAAAACCCCATTTCTACTAAAAATATAAAAATTAGCCAGGCTTGGTGGCGGACACCTGTAATCGCAGCTACTCCGGAGGCTGAGGCGGGAGAAGTGCTTGAACCTGGGAGGGGAGGTTGCAATGAGCCAAGATCACACAATTGCACTCCAGCTTGGGCAACAAGAATGAAACTCCGTCTCAAAAAAAAAAAAAAAAAAAAAAAAAGCTGGGATTACAGGCGTGAGCCACCACGACTTTTTTTTTTTTTTTTTTT
>NC_037681.1:59378054-59521301 GCF_003255815.1 Theropithecus gelada | reverse complement strand
AAAAAAAAAAAAGGGAAAAAAAAACCCTTTTTTTTTTTTTTTTTTTTTTTTTTTGAATAGGAATCTCGCTCTGTCACCCAGGCTGGAGTGCAGTGGCGTGATCTCAACTTAACTGCAACCTCCGTCTCAGTGGTTCAAGCGATTCTCCTGCCTCAGCCTCCCGAGTAGCTGAGATTACAGGTGCGTGCGCCACCACGCCCGGCTAATTTTTTTGTATTTTTGGTAGAAATGGGGTTTCACCATGTTGGCCAGGATGGTCTCGATCTCTTGCCTTCATGATCTCTTGTCCTCATGATCTCTCTGCCTCCCAAAGTGCTGGGATTACAGGCGTGAGCCACCACGCCCAGCCTTCTTCTCAGAGCTTTATAATTTTGCTTTTTGCACTTTCTTCAATCCAATGGGATTGTTTTGTGTAGGGTGGGACTTACGAGTATATTTTTTCTATGTGCATTTATCTATTGTATATTATTTCATTTATTGAACACTATAGCCTTTAACTATTTATCTGCAATGTTTACGGTATCAGGTTTCTATATATTTGGCTGTCTACTGATCCATTGGTTTGTAGGTTCTTGTACTAACATCCATTGTTTTAATTACTTTAGCTATGTAATCAGTTTTCACATCTGGTAAATCAAGTTCCCCTACCTTCTTCTTTTACAGGAGAATTAGCCTTTTGCTCTTCCATATACTTTTAAGAATGAGTTTGTCAAATTCCATGACAATTCCTGTTGGGAATTTCGTTAAAGTCACATTGCATTTGGATGCGATCAATTTGAGGAGCTATTACAACTTGAATCAACTGGAAAGAGACTTTTGCAAAAAGTCTTATCCTCTCTCTTAGAACATAAACTTGGGCATATCCTATAAGCTCCCTGCAGAAATCCCGAAAAAGAAGTGCGAGGAATAGTCCCATATATCTTGGAGAACCTCTGATAATCTCTTCTAACTGTACCATCTTTGCAAAGGCAGGGATGGAAACAGAGAGGGAGGAAGAGGGCAGGCGACTCAAAGTATTAGCTAAATGTGAGTAAAGGGTTGGCATTCAGTGTTCTTCTCAGTCACTATTTTCTGGAGATATCTTTTTTGGAGGAGTGAAATTGAAAGGAGGCATTGGAAAGACAGAAGGTGAGGAAAAGACAGAGGGTGAATATGTTCTGGAGGGGAGAGGACCTTAACTGCGGATGGCTGAAACTGCTGTTCCTTCTACCTGTTCGGCTCTGAAGTTCAAGGGAAGGAATCCTGAATGGCGGCTGAAAAAAAAAAACTTTAGAGAAAAGGTAGCATTTGAGTTGAGGGCGCGCAGGGTGGATAAGAGTTCCAGCGTGGGCGTATATCTGGGAGCTGGGGTGTGGCTGTGGCGGGCGGCATTACAGAAAAAAGGCGACAGGCATTCTGAATAGCATAAGGAGACAGAGACAGAAGTGATGTGTTTGTAGGACGCAAGAGCAGTTCATTTTGAGGTGAGAGATACAGCTGGAAAGATAAGTAGCGGCCCGATTGTGCAAGGCCATGAATACCAGGTTAAGGACTTTGGACTTTATCCTGGGATGCCAGTGTGAGTTCTTGAGCAGAAAAGTAAGTAGCTGGGTCCGAAGTTCGCGTCAGCAGGATCACTGTGGCTGCAGCAAGGCAGAGAATCAGGTGACCGCGTCCTGGCCAGCGGGGCAGGCAAAGGCGCGGAGTGTTGCACTTCCACCTGCAGGGGGCACACTGAAGGGCCGAAAGCCCACCCCGCCCCCGTCCTCGCCGCCCTACCCCGATGCGCCGCGCTCGGAACTCGGTTAGCCAGCCTGGACGCGCCCCTCTCGGGCTTCGGCTACTCTGCCTGGACGCGCCTCCGTGCGTCACGTCCGCTGTGGCGTGAGGCTCTTTAGAGCAGAGGAGGGGAGCAAAAAGAAGCCTTTGCGCCTGCGCCAGGGCGCAGCCGGCGGTGGTGAAAGCTCTGGGGCTGGTGCGGGGGACAATTTTACGTCTACACGCGCTTACACGTCTGTACGTTTCTGAGTCCGCACGGTTGTCTTCTCTTGCTGAATGGCCATAGGTGTTTTGTTTTGTCCCAAGAGATAAAGGCAACAGGCAAACAGTACAGGGGTGATGGGGTGCTCCTTGACTTTAGCGGGGCTGACCCTGGCACTCCCTCTAGGTCTCCCCGTTGCGAAGCACTGAGTCGCTTCACGGCAGTTTCTCTCCAGTTCCCTGCCCTGTCTGCGGCCCAAACGGCCATGCTAGTGAAAACCTGTCCTGGTCGCTAAGCAAGCCCAGCCCAGGCTGTAATTTATGTTTCTAGGGCTTGTTTTTCTCTGCAGTCAAATCAGAGATTCGGAGTTGAAGGGGACCTTAGAGGTCAACATGCCCAACCTCTTAGCCCGAGTGAGTGAATGTACGGTTTTTACCACACCTCGAAAATCGCCCGTTTCCTGGGAACAACGTTGATTAGGTAGTTCTGAAAGTTTCCTGCATGCAAATTTCACTCCTTCGACAACATTTATTGCTACCTACTGTGTGGAGGCATTGTAGGTCCTGGGGATACGATTGAAACCGTGAAGAACGAAGCGCACAAAGATTGTTGATCTCGGCCAGGCGCGATGGCTCACTCCTGTAGTCCCCGCACTTTGGGAGGCGGAGGTGGGTGGATTGTTTGAGGTCAGGAGTTCGAGACCAGTCTGGCCAACATAGCGAAACCCCGTCTCTACTAAAAATACAAAAATTAACCGGGCTTGGTGGCGTGCGCGTGCAGTCCCAGCTACTCGGGAGGCTGCGGCAGGAAAATAACTTGAACCTGGGAAGTGGAGGTTGCAGTGAGCCAAGATTCCGCCTGCATTCCAGCCTGGGCGACAAAATGAGACTCGTCTCAAAAAAAAAAAAAAAGATTGTTGGGGACAAGAGGGAAACCAACAACCAAAAATAGAGGCCTGATCTGATTTAGTGCTAGCAGGAAATAAAAAGAACATATGGTAGAAATACACAGGTGAGAATTTCTTGGAGTGATGGGAGAAGGCCTCTTGGAAGTGGTGATGTTTATAACCAGCCAAGTGAACAGTTAGGTGTTCTAGGCTGAGAGAAGAACAATGTTCTTTAGGCAGGTTGTTGTTTTCTAGGAATAGACAGAAGGCTACTGTGACTGGAGTGTGGTGAGGCAAGGTTGTGAATGGTGAGAAAACATTGAGAATGTGAGCAGGAGCCAGATGCACGCCTTTGTGGGGTACGGTAAGAAGTTTGAAATATATTCTAAGAGCAATGGGAAGCCAAACAATAGTTTGGGGTACAGACTTGATCTTGGTTCGTTTGGAACCAATCTCTTCCCCCATATCACAACCCTTTAAATATTTGAAGAGGGCTGGCCGGGCGCGTTGGCTCACACTTGTAATCACAGCACTTTGGGAGACCGAGGCGGGTGGATCACGAGGTCAGGAGTTTGAAACCAGCCTGACCAACACAGTGAAACCTCATCTCTAATAAAAATACAAAAATTACCTGGGCGTGGTGGTAGGCACCTATAATCCCAGCTACTCAGGAGGTTGAGGCAGGAGAATCACCTGAACCCGCCAGGCGAAGATTGCAGTGAGCTAAGATGGTGCCACTGAACTCCAGCCTGGGCGACAGAGCTAGACTTCATGTCTTCTTATCTGGAGGATTTATGGATGGATTTCTTGTTTGTTTGTTTGTTTTGTTTTGTTTTTTTGAGACGGAGTCTCGCTCTGTTGCCCAGGCTGGAGTGCAATGGCGCAGTCTCTGCTCACTGCAAGCTCCATCTCCCGGGTTCACACCATTCTCCTGCCTCAGCCTCCCAAGTAGCTAGGACAACAGGCACCTGCCACCACGCCCGGCCAATTTTTTGTATTTTTAGTAGACACGGGGTTTCACCGTGTTAGCCAGGATGGTCTCGATCTCCTGACCTCGTGATCCACCCGCCTCGGCCTCCCAAAGTGCTGGGATTACAGGCGTGAGCCACGCACCCGGCCTATGGATGGATTTCAAAACATCATTCCACACACTTTGAAAGTGGGGAGTTTTTCAAATGTAAATCAAGTGTGTATATTTTTATTTTTTAAATAAAACAATAGAGATGGGTCTCGCCAGCCTGGTCTCAAACTCCTGAGCTCAAATGGTCCGCCCACCTCGGCCTCCCAAAGTGCTGGGATTACAGGCACGAACCTCTGCCTCGCGGGTTCAAGCGATTCTCCTGCCTCAGCCTCCTGAGTAGCTGAGATTACAGGCGCCCACCACCATGCCTTGCTAATTTTTGTATTTTTAGTAGAGACAGGTTTTCACAATGTTGGCCAGGCTGGTCTCGAACTCCTGACCTCAGGTGATCCACTTGCCTCAGCCTCCTAAAGTGCTGGGATTACAGGCATGAGCCACCTCGCCTGGCCGGCCTGTATATTTTTAAAGGAAATAACCTAAGAGTTTTTTCCAGATTTTCAAAGAGGTCCTGTAAAGATTAAGAACCACTGAACCTTTCTCGTTTGCCTGATCCTGGTTACTGTTCTCAGGAATAGGAGGACACAATGTCAGCTTTAACCCAGGCTAGTTCCTCTAAACTGCCTTCTTATCGGTGAAATGAAAATAATAGGGTTGCTATGGGGATTAAATGAGATGATACTCAAAAAGTGATAATTAATGATAAATCATAAGGTGTCTGCCACAAAGTGCCCCTATTATAAAGAAACAGTGGCCTGGAGGGACAGTTTATAAATACTGCTCCTTTAGCATTCCACTAATATTCACTGAGTGCCTGTTCTGTGTAGAGGCCCTGGTGAAAAAGATCGGCCTTCCAGTATATTATCTAGTCGAAAGAACCTCAAAAGATACAAAACACGATAGACTGAACGCCCTGAGAAGGGCATAAGTGCAGTGCTCTAGGAGCTGTAGAAGAGGTCTCGATATCCACTGGAGGAAAGTGTTTATTGGAGTTCATATCTGGAGTGGGTTTAAAAGATGAACAGAGGGAATCTAAAACATACACACAAAATCAATACTACACGTACACATTTTATTCTTGGTTTTGTGGAAAGACCAGTTAGAAACACTGCAATCACTTCTACTACTCAGCAGATAATGAGCAGTAGGTTTCGTGACAGAGCACCTGTATCTTTTGTCCAGTCTGTTTACTATACATTGCGTGCTCTGGGCAGTCCTTATCTTCGTGTTCAGGAACAAAGTACACACACCCCTTTCCGAAACGAAGGGCCCAGGGATTCCGAGAGGGGTGGGAGCCCTCACCGCCAGACCACACAATGGGGAGCCTCTTTACCCTAGTTATCACCCACCCCTGCAGGCTCCACTTTGCCAGGGTTTGACTTCTCGGGTCCTTTCGCCCCTCCCCTGCAGCCCCCAGGAGCGCAGCAACAGCCTGGCCAGGCGCCCTCCCTCTCTCTCTCTCGAGCTTCCCTCCTCCTTCACCGGGAGCCGGAAAACCCGGAGCGAACCAGCCCAGCCCGGCGGCGCATGCTCAGTAGCGAGCAGGTTCAGTTCGCTAGTAGGAAGCTCCAGCGCTACACCGGCGGCGGCGGCGGCTGCGGCGGCACCTCAGGGCAGCCAGATTCCCCAACAACGACCTCGGGTCCTTCCCCTTCCCCGCGAGACCCCCGCCCCAGCTCCGCCCCGCCCGGGGCTCCTGCGTTTCGGGGTATCAACTGAGCAGAGCGGGCGCCGCGGCCGGAGCGTACCTCCACACGTCCTCCCCCAGCCGCCAGCTCCGCCGCGGGGCCAGGCCGGGCCCGAGAGTGCAGCCCCGGCGGGCGGGCGGGCGGCGGCCGCGGCAGAGGGCAGCCCGGGGCGGCGCCGGCGGGCCGGGGAGGAGGAGCGGGGGGCCTGGCCCCGGGGCGGTGGTGCGGGATGCCGCCGCCTCCGGGCCGCGTTCGTTCTCCACAGTTGGTACCCGTGTCGGGTGTGTGGCCGGGCGCGGGCCTCGCCCCCCAGCCCCCTCGCCAGGGCTAGCCCGGCTGCGCGGCGCCCGGAGGGGGCCGGGCCGTCCGGTGGGGCCGCGGCCCTGTTCCGTGCTGCGATCTCGCCCTCTCGCAGCTCCCCGGCCCGGCCGCCGCCGCCCCTCTCCCCGCCCAGAGGCGCCCCGGGGGCACCATGCAGGCGCAGCAGCTGCCATACGAGTTTTTCAGCGAAGAGAACGCGCCCAAGTGGCGGGGACTGCTGGTGCCTGCGCTGAAAAAGGTGAGGAGCACGCGGGACCCCGCTTCCCGGCCGCAGCACCCCAGCGCGGGCGCCGGGCTGGCGCTGGGGAAGGGCTGGGGAGGCGGGGCGCGCGCAGGGCTGTCTTTCTTCCCGGTATCGCCGCGTCTCCAGAAGGACGGCGCACACGGAGAGGCTCGCCATACGGCTGGCTCTCGGTGTTGACATCCACCGGGTGTGTGGGAAGGCCGCAGGGAGCTGGCGGGAGTTTATCCGAATAATCCAACCCCTGAGAGGTGAATGCTTTGCCCTTTGATTCCAAGACAACAGTTGCGGGAGCCTCAGTTTTCTACGGAGGTCAAAGCAGGCCACTTTTCCGCCTTCTCGGTCTTAGCGCGGAGCGCTGTCAGCCTGCCGTTTTAGGTGTCCAGTACGCTCGTTTTAGTGGCTTTTCGAGAATGCCCTGGCCATAGTGCTTGCTCAAAGGAATTGCGAGCTCGCCTGCCAGCAGTAACGTGGCCTGCTCTACTCGCCATCAGCAATCACTCCTCATTCTCCTGGTTTCCCCCGCTCCTCCGATTAACAGGGGCCGGTGCACATGCTACCAATTTCGGGGTTTTTTTGTTTTGTTTTTGCAGCGTTAGAAACTTGGTGCTGTCATTTGGTTAAGAAATTTTAGCCTTTGTATGTTTAAGTTTGCTACATTGTTACATACCCCCGATCTGTGCTTTTAAATGTTTTAGTATAATTAGGAAGTGTTGTTACATTTTTAAAGCTTCTAAAGCAGCAGTGTGACTACCAGACTATTTTTGTTTCCTTTTCTTCATTTACCTTTTCTGTAAAGATTGCTTTACTCTTCTAATAGTGTTTCTAAATTCCAGTTTCTTGGCTGCTTAAAGAATGTTTCATGCTAACTGCTTCTACTAAGAATGGAGATTAATGTTGTACCTTTTATGCTAAACATTAAAAGCTGTCTGATATTTCTCAAAGGCCAGTAACTTTTACTTTCCCTTTTGCCCTGTTCTCCTCCTGTCCCTCTTGCTGTCTTACAGTGGAAACTATTTGGTTTGTCAGGAGTATTTGCTCGTATATTTCTGACTTAAGTTACGGACATTTTCCCCTTCAAGTGTCTGACTAGTCACAAACATCTATGTATTTTTTTTTTTTTTTTTAAAGAAAACCAAAAAGATGCCATGTATCTTACATACTTTACTCCTTAGAAATCCCATCAGGCTCTCACTCCTTACTTTTGCTTTACTTGCAAGTTTGGCTTCTCAGCTTGTAATGGAAGGGGTGTAGGACGTCTCTGTGATGCTAGAAGCTAGTGTCCGGATAGGGTAAGAGGAGACAGGGAAATTGTTTAAAAATCTGTAAAGGAACTCATAAAGTATTGCCAAATAGGGGCCATTTTGCTTAGAGGCAAAAACAGCTGCTTTCTTAGGGAATCACCAAGCTATCAGCTGAGAATTCTTTGAAGTAGTGGAAAGAATATTGTAGGAGTCGACAGACCTTGTTTTAATTCTGCCACACTGGTGGCCCTTGCTGGAATCTGTCCACAGAAGCATTTTGTTTGGCTGGCACAGTGTGGTTTTATTTTCAAATGTAATTAGTTGCTAATATTTGAAAATGGGAGATATTACATAAAATCTGAATTTTCTGCTTTTCTTGACGAATAGGAAGGTCTTGTCATTTAGGGTCTGTATTCAAGCGAGGCACTAAACTGCTGGAGGTGAGTAAATGGCTGCCTTCTTTAGATAGGTCGTGTATCTCCACCTTACCACAGCCCCCACTTGTCCTTTTTGCATATTTACATAAACCAGCTTTTGACTTTAAGCTAGAAATATTTTTGCAGTAGAAGTGATAGGAGGAGGTGGAAGTGTACATAATCTAGCTGATATGTAAGGTTCTTCCAATTCTTATTTAAATATCCACTAACAATGATTCTAAACAAGGTTGAAAATACAGTATATTTCATATCTGGATATGTTGTTGGTAGCTCAAAACCTACGTTTTTACCTGCCTGCTGGACATTTCATGTGGATATCTCCATATCTTGATTTCTTCCTTTGATTTATTATTGAATTATTTGTAGATGCATCCAACTTGTGTTCTCTTACTCTTACCTGAGGCTCTTTGGATATTCTAGTCCCTTCATCCTTCTTTGCCTGGTCCAACACTACTCATCCTTCTAGACTCACTCAACCTGAACTCTCAAATCATCAGGGCTGAATTGGATATTACTCTTTTGTTTTCTTTTTGCACCTTATTCTAGCTCTGTGAATTTTAAGTTCCTATTTACTTGCCTGTAGCTAGATCGGATGCTCCTTGAGAACAGGCTTGATATCTTACCCTCATTTTATTCCCCATACATACAGTGCTTGACATCTGGTAGGCACTCAATTTGAATAAATAGGTGAGGGGATACACAAACTGAAACTATGACTTCTCTCCTCCACCAGTCATTTCAGTTTTTCTTCTTGATTAATGACTTTATTATTACATTTGACTGGTTTAAAATGTTGGGGTCATCTCTGGCTTTTTTGTATTAGTAGTGCACACTCAGGTAGAGCCTGTATGTTCATTTCCCTTTGGCATGCTCTTCTAGTCTGTTCCCTCCTCCAGCTTCTCTAATTGAGTCTCCTTTCTCAGACTACTGTGATAACTTCTTAATTAAGTTCACTGCCCCCCACCTCACCTTCTGTTTTTCAGATCTTACCAGTTATAGGACACTTCTGAACATGTCACACTCTTGTTCAGAACTGTTGATGTCTTTTGAGTTCAGCCTACGCTAAAGTGCACACTTTTTAGCATGGAATTGACAGCGATTGATATCTGGCTTCATCCTGCTTTTCTGACTGGATTGTCTACCATAATCTTTTGTCTCCTTTTTGCTTTAGCCAGTCTGTACTGCTACTTTTCCTGAATGCGGCTGGAATGTCCCACTGTATCTGTTTCACCGCATCTATGAGTCTAAGTCCTATCTTACCTATTGCACAAATATATCATGCCTACTATAGAACAGGTATTGCCCTTGACACTCAGGTTAAAAAGGTAAATGACAGGGCCGGGCGCAGTGGCTCACGCCTGTAATCCCAGCACTTCGGGATACCAAGGTGGGCAGATCATGAGGTCAGGAGTTTGAGACCAGCCTGGCCAACATGGTGAAACCCCGTCTCTACGAAAAAATACAAAAATTGGCTGGGCGTGGTGATGGGCTTTTATAATCCCAGCTACTCGGGAGGCTGAGGCAGGAGAATTGCTTGAAGTTCAGGAAGGCGGAGGTTGCAGTGAGCCGAGATCGCGCCACTGCACTCCAACCTGGGCAATAAGAGCAAAAATCTGTCTCAAAAAAAGAAAATAAAAAAGGTAAATGACATAATCAGAAAAGACTAAATTAGAACGTGATGGAAAGTGGCAGGGCATGTCTGGAGAGACAACTGGTTTATGGACAGTTTTTATGTATGTTAAGCTAAGGAATTTTAATTTTTTCTTGGGTAATTAGACGCCATTGATAAAGTTTCTTTTGTTTGTTTTTGTTTTGTTTGTTTGTTTTGAGACAGTTTCACCAGGCTGGGGTGCAGTCACGCGATCTTGGCTCACTGCAACCTCCATCTCCGGGGCCTAAGTGATCCTCCCACCTCAGCCTCCTGAGACTACAGACACACTGCCACACCCGGCTAATTTTTGTATTTTTTGTAGAGTTGTGGTTTCACCATGTGTCCCAGGCTGGTCTTGAACTCCTGGGCTCCATCCATCTGCCTGCCTCAGCTTCCCAAAGTGCTGGGATTACAGGGTGAGCCCAGCCAATAAGTTTTAAGTAGGGGAGTAACAGCACATTTGAATTTTAGAAAATTCACTTTGGCCATAGAATGGAAAATGGTTTGGAGAAGAAAGAGACATGGAATGAGGAGAAAAGTTAGAAGCCTAGTTTAATAGTCCAGTCAAGAGATAATATACATTTGAATTAAGGGTGCATTTGAACAAAGATGGAAATATGGATGTGGATTTTATTTGAAAGATGTTTACACAGCAAAATTGACAGGACCTGGTAACTCACTGAGTGACTGGGGGAATGGTAATGGAACAGGAATAGACTTGTTTCTGACTTGATCGTCTTTAGTCAGGATAGAGAATGTAGGAGAAGCTTTTAGGTTGGAGAGAGGAATGGCATAATAAGATGATTTTTGGACTTGTTGACTTAAAAGTCCTTTTGGGTTATTCAAGTGAACTTCTCTGACTGGCTATTTGTTGTTGGTATCTGATGAAGCAGATTTGGAACTTCTAGATGTGTGAGTAAAGCCATAAATATAGATGAAGCCTATACAAAGACTTATACATGAATGTTCATGGCAGCTCTTTTCAGTCAAAAACTGGAAACCGATCTCCATCAGCAGGTGGATGAATAAGCAAATTGTGATACAGACAAACAGTGGAATACTACTCAGCAACAAAAAGGAACAAACTGGCTGGGTGAGTTGGCTTATGCCTGTAATCCCAGCACTTTGGGAGGCCAAGGTGGGAGGATTACTTGAGCCCAAGAGTTCCAGGCCAGCCTAGGCAACATACTGAAAACCTGTCTCTACAAAAAACTTAAAAAATTAGCCAGGTGTGGTGGCATGAGCCAGTAGTCCCAACTGCTTGGGAGGCTGAGGTGGGAGCATTGCTTGGGTCTGAGAGGTCAAGGCTGCAGTGAGGTGTGATTGTGCTCCTGCACTCCAGCCTGGGCAAAAAAATGAGACCCTGTCTCCAAAAAAAAAAAGAGAACAAACTTGATACAAATGACAACATGGCTGAATCTCGAAATAATTATACTTAATGAAAGAAGGGAAACGAAAAAAGAGTATATACTGTATGTTCTACTTATAGAACATTCTAGAAGCTGCAAACTAGTGCAGATCAGTGGTTGTTTAGGGAGAGGCTTTTTATGTTCACTTGTCTTGATTGTGCTGATGGTTTCAGGGGTGTATACAAATGCTGGAATTTTTCAGATTGTACGTTTTAAATATGTGCAGTTTGTTGTATGTCAGTTGTACCTCAATGAAGATATGTTAAAAAGTAGATGAGACCACATACTGAAAATGATTTGAGTAAGACTGAAAAAGGGCCGGCATAAGAAGTGGGGAAGGGGAGTGGAAAATAGTGTACAGGGAGATAGTGGAGGAAGAGGAACAATGTAAGGAGACTGAGAAGCAGAGAGTCAGGCAGAAGGAATGAAACACTAGTGTCTGAAAAGTTGAGAGAGGAATGCTTCAAGAAAAGAGTTGTTAGCTGTGTGCAGTGGCTCACACCTGTAGATCCTAGCATGTTGGGAGGCCCAGGCAGATGGATCACCTGTGGTCAGGAGTTTGAGACCAGCCTGGCCAACATAGGGAAACCCCTGTCTTTACTAAAAATACAAAAATTAGCCTGACGTGGTGGTGCACGCCTGTAATCCCAGCTACTTGGGAGGCTGAGACACAAGAATCCTGGGAGGTGGAGGCTGCAGTGAGCTGATATCACACCATTGTACTCCAGCTTGGGTGACAGAGCGAGACTGTTTCAAAAATAAATGAAAACAAATCAGCCGGGCGAGGTGGCTCATGCCTGTAATGCCTGTAAAGCCACTTTGAGAAGCTGAGGCGGGGGATCACCTGAGGTCAGGAGTTCAACACCAGCCTAACCAACATGGAGAAACCCCTTCTCTACTAAAAATACAAAATTAGCTAGGCGTGGTGGCACATGCCTGTAATGCCAGCTACTTGGGAGGCTGAGGCAGGATAATTGCTTGAACCCAGGAGGCAGACGTTGTGGTGAGCCGCGATTGTGCTATTGCACTCCAGCCTGGGCAACAGGAGTGAAACTCCATCTCAGAAAAAAAAAAAGAAAAAGAAAAAGAAAGAAAAACAAAAAACCAAAAAAACTAGTCAGGCTTGGTGGCACACACCTGTGGTCCTGGCTACTCAGGAGGCTGAGGTGGGAGGAATGCCTGAGCCTGGGATGTTGATACTGAGGTGAGCCATGATCGTGCCATTTCACTGCCGTCTGGGTGACAGGGTAAAGCCTTGTCTCAAAAAAAGAAACAAAAAAAAAAAAAAAAAAGAGAAAGAAAAGAAAGAGTCATTGATCATATCAGGCTATAGAAAAGTCAAAGGGCGGCCGGGCGCGGTGGCTCAAGCCTGTAATCCCAGCACTTTGGGAGGCCGAGACGGGCGGATCACGAGGTCAGGAGATCGAGACCATCCTGGCTAACACGGTGAAACCCCGTCTCTACTAAAAAATACAAAAAATTAGCCGGGCGACGTGGCGGGCGCCTGTGGTCCCAGCTACTTGGGAGGCTGAGGCGGGAGAATGGCGTGAACCCAGGAGGCGGAGCTTGCAGTGAGCTGAGATCCGGCCACTGCACTCCAGCCTGGGCGACAGAGCGAGACTCCGTCTCAAAAAAAAAAAAAAAAAAAAAAAAAAAAAGTCAAAGGGCCTGAAAAGTGTTAAGTTTGGCAGCTAAGGGGTCATTGGTCACCATGTCAGAGTAGTTTTATTGTAACAGTAGAAGATGGAAGAACATGGAGAAAGTAAGACTAGCAAGGGCTGCTGACCTTTTTGTTCAGATTATTTTTTTTTCTAGAAGCTTGGAATGGAAGGGAAAAGAGATAGTGCTGAGGCAAAAAAGATATTCAAGATTGGGTAAGACATTTTTGCTTCTTATTTGGAGACGACAAAAACTTGTTAAGAGCCTTTGGGGAAGGAGCTAATAGAGAATGCTGGTGAAGATTCAGGAACACAGAGCAATGGAATTTGCCTAGAACTGTTTGGGAGATACTACTTTAAGCACTTCACCTGTGTTCTCATTTAATTCTTATAGGATACTATTATGGCTTCCTTTTTACAGGAGAGAAAATCAAGGTTTGGAAAGTTAAATTTGCCTGTGTAATTTAGTTACAGAATCTTTATTTTTATTTTTAAAATTTATTTATTTATCTATTTTTGTACCATGAACCCCCTCCCCCGACCCTAAAATCTGTATTTTTAAACACTGTGTTGACTGGGCGTGGTGGCTTATGCTGTTAATGCCAACACTTTGGGAGGCCAAGGCAGGAGGATCACTTGAGGCTAGGAGTTTGAGACCAGCCTAGACCACATAGTGAGACCCTGTCTCTACAAGGAAAAAAAACCAGGTATGGTGGTGCATGCCTGTAGTCCCAGCTACTCAGGAGGCTGAAGTGGGAAGATTGCTTGAGCCCAGGAGTTTGAGGCTGCAGTGAGCTATGATTGGGCTACTGCACTCGAGCCTGGGTTACAGAGTGAGACCTTGTCTCTAAATACATTAATTAATAAAACACTATGTAATGCTATCTCTGTGGCAGGGGTGATGACATCTTTTATTATGAGATAGGAGGGAAAGTGATAAAGAGGGGTTTGTAGGTTGGGGAGCAGGGAGTTCATGCTAAATAATCATCTCTATTTTCCTTCCTTCCTTCCTTCCTTCCTTCCTTCCTTCCTTCCTTCCTTCCTTCTTTCCTTCTTCCCTCGCTCCCTCCCTTCCTTCCTTCTCTCCTTCTGTGTTTCTTTCTTTCTGTCTTTCTTCTTTCTTTCTTTCTTTTTTTTTTTTTTTTTTTTTTTTTTTTGAGACGGAGTCTCGCTCTGTCGCCCGGGCTGGAGTGCAGTGGCGCGATCTCGGCTCACTGCAAGCTCCGCCTCCCGGGTTTACGCCATTCTCCTGCCTCAGCCTCCCGAGTAGCTGGGACTACAGGCGCCCGCCACCTCACCCGGCTAGTTTTTTCGTATTTTTTAGTAGAGACGGGGTTTCACCGTGTTAGCCAGGATGGTCTCGATCTCCTGACCTCGTGATCCGCCCGTCTCGGCCTCCCAAAGTGCTGGGATTACAGGCTTGAGCCACCGCGCCCGGCCTCTTTCTTTCTTTCTTTCTTTCTCTTTCGTTTTTGAGACAGAGTCTTGCTCTTGTCTTCTAGGCTGGAGTGCAGTGGTGCGATCTCAGCTCGCTGCAGCCTCCACTTCCTGGGATCCAGCAACTCTGCCTCAGCCTCCCCAGTAGCTGGGATTACAGGTGCACTCTGCCACATGTGGCTAATCTTTTGTATTTTAGTAGAGATGGGGTTTCACCATGTTGCCCAGGCTGGTCTTGAACTCCTGAGCTCAGGCAGTCTGCCCGCCTCGGCCTCCCAAAGTCCTGGGATTACAGGCATGAGCCACTGGCGCCTGGCCAGATCACCTCCATTTTCATGATGAAATGAAAGGCAAAAATTTTTTTACAGAGTGAAGAAAGGGAAAGTAGTAAGGAATTTAGAAGGAATAGTGAAGTTTGGGAATTGCTGCTGTGGAGTGTAGAGGAGCCAACCAGTACCTTAGAAAGGAATTGCAAGACAGGTGTGGTGTCTCATGCCTGCAGTTCCAGCACTTTGGGAGCCTGAGGTGAGAGGATCCCTTGAAACCACGAGTTCAAGACCAGCCTGGGCAACATGGTGAGACACCATCTCTACCAAAAAAAAAAAAAAGCCAGCCATGGTGGTATGCACCTGTAGTCCCAGCCACTCGGGAGACTGAGGTGGGAGGATCCCTTGAGCTCAGGAGGCTGATGCTGCAGTGACCCATGGGAAAGAAAGAAAGAGCGAGAGAGAGAGAGCGAGTGAGCGAGAGAGGAATTGCTGAGCAGTGCTGAGTGTGGAGACCATAAACTTGGAGTAGGGTTGATCTGGTGGTTGTGAGATTCTCCTCCGGCAGCACTTATCTGTTCAGGTAAACAGGGAGAGAAGATAGTTGGTTGCAGGTAGCTGCAGTAGAAATTAAGAAGATAGGGGGATATTTCAAATGATAGAGAGGAAGTAAGGGTATATAAGAGAAATAATGGACTGGAAGAAAAATTAGGGCTCCATGGATTCAAAATCTTCATGAGTTAGAAGAGAAGGGTAGTGGGAGTAGATAGGGGATTATGATTAGAGATGATGACAATTGTTATGTTTTGGAGTTTTAAGATTCCAGAGATAGAGGCTGAGGAGGGCAGATCACCTGAGCTCAGGAGTTCGAGACCAGCCTGGCCAACATGGCGAAACCTCGCTTCTACCAAAAATACAAAAATTATCTGGATGTGGTGGCACATGCTACTCGGGAGGCTGAAGTAGGAGAATCGCTTGAAACTTGGAGGCGGAGGTTGCAGTGAGCTAAGGTCGGGCCAGTGCACTCCAGCCTGGGCAACAAGAGCAAAACTCCATCTCAAAAAGAAGAAAAAAAGGATTCCAGAGATGCAGCAGATGAGACAATTAGGAGCTCTAAAGTTGATGTATTGGGTTGCATATGGGAATGATGATGAAGTCCACAGAGATTATGGAATGTACTGTAGCAGAGAGGGAGACTATATTCTAGCAGTGGGAGAAAGGTCCAGAAGTAACAGCAGTAAGGATGTTTTAATCAAATAATAGTAAAAGTGACAACTACTTCTCACCTCCTCTGACGTAGTATTTATTACAGCCGTAGACAAAATAGGAAGAAACTTTGTACTTCATTTTAGAAGTTTGTCTTGGGATAAAGTTTTTACCCTAACATTTTGTCATGAAGATTTTTCAATACACAGAAAAGTCGAAAGAATTGTACAGTAAACACCCTTATACCCATTGCCCAGATTTTATAATTAACATTTTATTATAATTTTATTATGTTTGCTCTATGGCGTGCCTATCCATCCCTTCATCCATGAATCCATCTTATTGTTATTATTATTGTTTTTTGAGATGGAGTCTTGCTCTGTGGCCCAGGCTGGAGTGCAGTGGCACAATCTCAGCTCACGGCAACCTCCACCTCCTGGGTTCAAGCGATTCTCCTGCTTCAGCCGCCTGATTAGCTGGGATTACAGGCATGTGCCTCCACACCCGGATAATTTTTGTATTTTTATTAGAGACAGGGTTTCGCCATATTGGCCAGGCTGGTCTCAATCTCCTGACCTCAGGTGATCCACCTGCCTTGCCCTGCCCATTTTGGTATTTTTAATAGAGTTGGGGTTTCTCCATGTTGGCCAGGCTGGTCTCAAATTCCTGACCTCAAGTGATCTACCTGCCTCACCCTCCCAAAGTGCTGGGGTTACAGGTGCGAGCCACTGTGCCTGGCCAGAAGTTTTTAATACTGATGGAGTCAAATATATGTTTTTTTCTTTTAAGGTTATTGCTGTCTTATGTCTAAGAACCCTTTGCTGATATTTTCCTAATGGTGTCTTTTAAAAGCTTTATACTTTTAGCTTTCATAGACTCTGTGGTCCATTTCAGGTTAATTGTTGTGTTATGATACAAGGTAGGAATTGAGATCCATTTATTTTCAATGCTGATATCTAGTTATTTCAGAACTATCTGTTGAAGAGACCCTCTTCTTTTTTTTTTATTGCCCCTTGCAGAGCAGGGCTATGCCATAGACAGTATGCCTAGAGTAGTGGCCTGTTGAAGAGATTTTCTTTTTTTCTGTTGGATTGTGTTGATATTTTTATGAAAATTACATGATTCATGTGTGTATGTGTATATGCAGTCAGTCCTCTGCATCTGTGCATTCAAACAACTGTGGATCAAAAGTATCTGGGGGAGCAGGATGGGGGGAAATTGCATCTGTACTAAATTTGTCAGGTATTTTTGGTCATTACTCCTTAAACAATACAGTACAACTCCTTACATAGTATTAATTATTATTAGTAATCTGGAGAGGATTTAAGGTATATGGGAGGATGTGCACAGGTTGTATGCAAATGCTACACCACTTTCTGTAAGATTAGAACTTGAGCATCTGCACGTTTTGGTATCTGAGGGAGGTCCTGGAACCAATCCCCCATGGATACTGAGGGACGACTATATACACACACGCACAACTGTATCTGTATCTCTCTGTCAGTTGATTTCTAGGCTCTCCATTCTCCATTTATCTAATTGTTGATTTCTCCACTTATAGTAAGTTTTGGTGTTAGGTAGTGTAATACTCCAATTTTATTCTTTTGAAAATTATGTTTTAGTGTTTCTAGATCTTTTTAAATGTTAATCTTTGATTCCTGTGATAATAAGTCATGGCAGATAGTATTTTATTGAGTTCCTGCTGTTTGCCAGTATCCTAGGCAATATTGTTCACATGCTTATCTCTGTTCTACCCATTGACTTTTGAAGGTGGTAATGTCCCAGTTGTACAGCTGACGAAATGGATTTTATGAGGACAAACTGCATAAGATCTTATGACTAGTAAGGAGTAGAATCAGGATTTGAACCTAAGTCAGAATAGCTTCAAAAACAACTCTTTATATTCCACTGTGTTGCCTTTTTTGAGTAGGAAGTGTAATGCAGTACGGTGGTGTTCTAATTGTCCTGAACCTTAAATTTTTAAGGAATAAGTATCTCAGGAGAGAGGGAGGCTGAATGGACAGGGCTTTGAAACCCCTTACTTTAAGCCAAGGAGCTCAGTCCTTTTACATTTTGGAGCTTTGCATAGGATTTCATTTGGGAAAAAAGGTTCTGTTGCATTAAAAAAAGGTAGAATTTTAAAAGACACTGGTTAATGGAAAGGTAGCACAGACCATAAAGGAACTGGCTGAGGATTAACGGTCTTTGGGTGGCAGTGAGAAGCTAGGAGACTGTCCTTGTATGCTTATGTTTGTATGCTTATGATGGAAGTGACATATCATTTATTTTATTTCATTTTATTGTTTTATTTTTTTGAGACAGGTTCTTGCTCTGTCACTCAGGCTGGAGTGCAGTAGTGCAATCATGGCTTACTGCAGCCCCAACTTCCTGGGGTCCAGCAATCCTCCCACCTTAGCCTTCTGAGTAGTTGGGACAACAGACATGTGTCACTACACCCAGCTAACTTTTGTATATTTGGTAGAGACAGGGTTTCACCGTGTTGCCTAGGCTGGTCTCGAACTCCTGAGCTCAAGCAGTTCACCTGCCTCAGCCTCCCAGTGTGCTGGGATTACATATGTGAGCCACTGCACCCGGCCCATATAATTTTTTTTTTTTTTTTTTTAAAGACACCAGGTCTTACTCCGTCACCAAGGCTGGGGTGCAGTGGTGTAATCATAGCTCACTGCAACCTTGAACTCCTAGGCTCGAGCAATTTTTGCACCTCAGCCTCCCAGGTAACTAGGACTACAGGTGTGCACTACCACTCCTGGCTAATTTTTAAAAAATTTTTTTGTAGAGACAGGGTCTCACTATATTACTCAGGCTGGTTTCACACTCCTGCCCTCAAGTGATCTTCCTGCCTTGGCCTCCCAAAGCACTGGGATTACAGGAGTGAGCCACTGTTCCTGGCCAGAAGTGACTTTTAAAATGGAAGTGGGACCATAAATGGGTGAATGAATGAATGAATCAGTGAATGGAAGTGGGAGTTAGCTAGTTAAGGTTTAGAAGGAAATAAATTCCAAGGATTTGTGGTAGCTTGGAGGCCAAGAGGAACTCAGCATTTTTGGAGTTCTGAGTAGCTGAAGTCTGGAGTGTGGGGCCAGATCTTGTGAATCAAATAACTGCATTTTATCTTGTCAGCAGTGGGGAGCAACTGCAGGGTTTTAAGCAGGGAGCTGACACACATGAATTTTGAAGGACTGCTGTAGACTGTATGGAGCATGGATTAAATGGGAACTGAACTGTAGGCAGGAAAGCCAGTTAGGAGATTTTGCAGTAGTTCATGGAAGGGATGACAGGTGGCTTTAACTAGAGCAATAGCTGTGGGTATAGAGAAAAGTGGACAAATTAATTAGAGAGATTTAGAGATAGATTGGTGATTCAATTGAGCAGGGCAGTGAGGGGAGTCAAAGAGGATTCCTAGGTTTCTGACTGAGGTGTTTAAGTGGGGATGGTGATGAAAGGGGGAATATTGGGAGAAGATCACGTTTGGAGGGAAATTAAGGAACCATCAGTATTCTAGAGATTAGAGGGCTGGGAGAGAATTGTGATAGGAGGGATTTACTCTTTGGCGGATATCCAAGCGTGGAAGGCCTGTTTGATGGACTGTCCTTGATAATCACAGGCAGGTATAGCCTGAAGGCTTTGAGGATGGCTCTGAAGTACATTTCAAATACCATCTCCTCCACAAAGCCTTTCTACTACAACTCCGTCCTCTAAGTAGAGTGAATGTCTTCATACTCTTAGTACCTACACCTTAATTTTGGAATACTCATGTTTAGTATATTTTGTTTTAGCAAATAGGGAAGCAAATACTGTATTTTAGAAATAGTTCATGTAAAATGGCTAGTTTTTTTTTTTCTTTTCTTTTTCTTTTTTTTTTAAGTGTGATGCTTCAAGGGGAGCCTTTGTCATTGTATTAGTCCAGGACCTCTTAGAAGCAGATGCCAAGATGGGATTAAGCACATAAGGAATTTGTTGGGTGAAATGCTTGTGAGGGGGAAAAAGGAAGGAGACAGGGAGAGTTGTCAGACTGATGTCAGTCTGACTCCAGGTTAAAAGAGAGGTAAGGAAGGAAGGAACTTTGGGTGAAACTGTCTTAGACTGTAGTGCAATACTAAGGAAAGTTTGCAAGGCTTAGGAAGTGTTTGAGTGAAAGTTGCCTATTGCAAGAATAATGTGTCTCCCAGGAATAGGCCTGCCATGCTCGGTCAGTGACAGGGAGGAGCTAGTGAGAAACTGGCCTTGACACAAACACAGTGATGGATTTGAGTGCAGCTGCTGCAGCACTCAGTCTGTTATCCTTCCTGTAGTCAGAGATCTGAGAGGTTCATTCTTATTACCAATCAGGGTCATCTCTGGCTACGAATTGCCTAATTCGGGATAAATTATAGTTTTTCCCCATTTCAGGTGGGTAATTTGTTCCAAAAAAAACCCTGTACTGAAAAAAAAAAAAAGGTTGCCTTAAGGTGAATTCTTAAAAGTAAAAACTTAATTTTCATTGAAATTAATGGTACACAGTTTACTTCAGAAGCTAATCATATAAACTTTGCATTCATTTTCAATGTTTATGTAATTAAATCTTTAATATGCAAAACCATGAACCGAACAGTAAGACAAAAGAAAACAATTCAAGTAACACCCCAAATTATTATTCCGTGAACTAGTGAACCAGGAGTACTTGAGGCAAACCAGCAGTAAGTTCCTGAATAGTCCAACCATGTGGCCACAAAGATGACTCCTTGTTGGCTTTCCTTGTTAGTATGGGCTACCTCACAGGCAGACAGGTGCAAACCAGTGAATGAAATTCTTCAGAATGTCAAATTCTGGTAACTTCCTCTTGGAGTTGGGAGTGGAAATATACATGGGAAAATAAGTAATTTAAATATTTGGTTTTATGGACCCTGAATTACTCAGATGTTACTTAAGAAAGTTTTTTTTTTTTTAAACTGTGACAGGAAGATGACTTGAGGAATCTTTAATTCTACTTTAATGCTTCATGCTGATTGTGTGTGTGTGTGTGTGTGTGTGTGTGTGTCAGGATGTCACTCCATTACCCAGGCTGGAGTGCAGTAGCACAATCTCAGCTCACTGTAGCCTCCACCTCCTAGGCTCAAGTGAACCTCCCATGTCAGCCTCCCAAGTAGCTGGGACCACAGGCACACACCACCACGCCTGGCTAATTTTTTTGTATTTTTTTGTTAGAGACAGGGTTTCACCATGTCGCCCAGGCTGGTCTCCACCTTGTTGTGGATTCTTTGGGAGTTTTTTTGTTTTGTTTTGTTTTGTTTTGTTTTGTTTTTTTGAGACAGAGTCTCGCTCTGTCACCCAGGCTCTGGAGTGCAGTGGTGTGACCTAGGCTCACTGCAAGCTCTGCCTCCTGGGCTAAAGTGATTCTCGTGTCTCAGCCTCCCGAGTAGCTGGGATTACAGGTGTGTGTCACCACACCCAGCTAATTTTTGTGGTTTACTTAGTAGAGATGAGGTTTCACCATGTTGCCCTGCCTGGTTTCAGACTCCCGGCCTCAAGTGATCCACCAGCCTGGGCCTCCCAAAGTGCTGGGATTACAGGTGTGAGCTACCATGCCTGGCCTCTTTGGAATTTTTCTCTATATAGGATTATGTTATTGGCAAATAAAAATAACGTTTCAATTTGGATGCTTTTTCTTTTTCTTGTTTAATTGTTCTGCCTAGAGTTTTATTTTTAAAACTGGTTTACTTCTGGTTGGTACAGTGTTGAATGGAAGTGGTGATAGTATCCTTGTTTTGTTCCTGATCTTAGGGAGAAAGTTTTCAGTCTTTCACGACTGAGCGTGTTAGATGCCCTTTATCATTTTGAGGAAATTGTCTTGTATTCCTAGTTTTCTAAGTGTTTTTATCATGAAACGGTGTTCAATTTTGTCAGATGCTTTTTCTGAGTTAAGAGGTCATGTCTTTTCCCCCCCTTCATTCTATTAATGTATATTTATGTTGATTTTTTTTTTTTTTTTTTAAAGACACCCAACCACCTTTGCAATCTTAGGATAAATCCCACTTGGTCAAAGTATATAATCCTTCTAATGTACTATTGAATTTAGTTTGCTGATATTTATTTGCTAATATTAGTTTGCTGCAAAACCATTAAGAATGTGTGCATAGTTACCAGCATATTGACTATTAACTGTTGGTCATTTGAGCATATATATATATATATATATATATATATATATATATATATATATTTTTTTTTTTTTTTTTTTTGAGATGGAGTTTCACTCTTGTTCCCCAGGCTGGAGTGCAGTGGCACAGTCTCAGCTCACTGCAACCTCCACCTCCTGAGTTCAAGCGATTCTCCTGCCTCAGCCTCCTGAGTAGCTGGGATTACAAGTGCCCGCCACTGTGTCTGGCTAATGTTTGTATTTTCAGTAGAGATGGGTTTTCACCGTGTTGGCCAGGCAAGTCTCAAACTCCTGACTTCAGGTGATCCACCCGTCTCAGCTTCCCAAAAGGCTGGATTTACAAGCATGAGCCACCGCGCCCAGCCCAAATGCATATAAATTTAAAATGAAAGATCTCTTCTTTCTCTTCCTGAATTGAGATGGAATCTTGCCCTGTCATCCAGGCTGGAGCACTGGAGTGCAATGGCATGATCTCAGCTCACTGCAACCTCCACCTCCCAGGTTCAAGCAGTTCTCCTGCCTCAGCCTCCTGAATAGCTGGGATTGCAGGCATGTGCCACCACGCCTGGGTAATTTTTGTATTTTTTGTAGAGATGGGGTTTCCCCATGTTGGTCAGGCTGGTCTCGAACTCCTGACCTTGTGATCTGCCTGCCTCGGCCTCCCAAAGTGCTGGGATTACAGGCGTGAGCTACTGCACCCGGCCGTACCAGTCTTTCTTTTCCAGAATCTGTATAGCCTAATCTTTTGGACTTCAAAATCCTTGTTTCCCTTCAATAATGAGACTTTCTCCACCTTTTAAAACAGAAGCGGAATTTTTTTTTTTTTTTTTTTTTTTGACAGAGTCTTGCTCTGTTGCCCAGGCTGGAGTGCAGTAATGTGATCACGGTTCTCTACAGCCTTGCCCTCCTTGGTTTTACTGATCATCCCACCTCAACCTAGTCTAGCTGAGTAGCTAGGACTACAAGTGTGTACCACCACACCCACCTAATTTTTTTTCCCTTTGGTAAAGATGAACTCTCATTGTGTTGCCCAGGCTGGTCTTTCACTCGTAGGCTCAAGCAATCCTCCTGCCTTAGCCTCCCAAAGTGCTGGGTTTACAGGTATAAGCTACCACACCTGGCCAAAGTGGCACTTTTTTTTTCTTTTTTTTTTGGTGAGACGGAGTCTCACACTGTCACCCGGGCTGGAATGCAATGGCATGATCTTGCTCACTGCAACCTCCGCTTCCCGGGTTCAAGTGATTCTCCTGCCTCAGCCTCCCAAGTAGCTGGGATTACAGGCGCCTGCCACCACGCCTGGCTAATTTTTGCATTTTTAGTAGAGATGGGGTTTCTCTGTGTCGGTCAGGCTGGTCTCTAACTCCTGACCTAGTGATCTGCCCCCCTCGGCCTCCCAAAATGCTGGGATTATAGGCGTGAGCCACTGCGCCCGGCCTAAAGTGGTACTTTTTAATTAAAAAAAAAAATCAAAATGAAACTCAATACATAGGCAGGTCATAAAAAATGATTTTTTCTTTTGCATGAGCAGTGAGTAGAATTAAGCTGTTCCCTCACCTTTACCTGGTGGTACCTGGAGTACATTTGGGAAGTCCTCAACTTGGAAAATCCTTCTTCCCTATGTACTGCTGGTAATTAAAAGCAAGAAATTTTTCTGAAGTTTGTCAAGCATTTTATGAAGGAGACATTGCTAGTTTATTGTCTTTTTTTTTTAAGTATATTTTAAGCATTTCCTTATATTCCTAATATAAATGTTGCTCTGTCAGAAATTTCAACATTTTGAACAAATTTTGATAGTTTCTAAAATATAATTCAAACCAGGTTTAGTTAGGATGGGTGCCTAGAATGCTGTCAGGATACATATAATGCTATATATAAAGTTTATTTCTATTATCATCTAGTTGTTCAACAGTTGATTTAGGCATAATATTGAAACTACTTTTGCAGTTTGATATAGTTTGGATATTTAACCCCTCCAAATTTCATGTTGAAATTTGTCCACGTCCAATCTCGTGTCTCAGTGTCAGACAGTGGGGGCCCGATGGGAGGTGTTTGGGGTCATGGGGCTGGTCCCTCATGAATGGGTTGGTGCCATCCTTGTCCCAGAGGTAATATGTGAATTCCTGCTCTATTAGTTCATGTGAGAATTGGTTGTTTAAAAAAGCACGACATACTTTCCCTCTCTCTTACCATGTGACACATTTGCTCTCCCTTTGGCTATGCCATGATTGGAAACTTCCTGAGGTCCTTACCAGAAGCAGGTGCTAGTGGCATGCTTCTTGTACAGCCTGCAGAACTGTCAGCCAAGTAAAACTCTTTACTTTATAAATTACCCAGCCTCAGGTATTTCTTTATAGCAATGCAAATGGACTAAAAGACAGCTAAACACTTTTTTTCCCCCCCATATCTCCTTGCCGTATTTTTTACTTTTTTGAGACAAGGTCTCGCTCTGTTGCTAAGGCTGGAGTGCAGTGAAACCTCCACCTTTTGGGCTTAAGTGATCCTCCCTCCTCAGCCTCTGAAGTAGCTAGGACTAAAGGTGCGTACCACCACACCCAGCTATTTTTCTTTAAATTTTTTGTAGAGACTGTCTCACTATGTTGGCTAGGCTGGTCTTGAACTCCTGGTCTCAAGGAATCCTCCTGCCTTGGCCTCCCGAACTGCTTGGATCACAGGTATGAGCCACCATGCCTGGCCTGCTCTCTTGTTTCTGTATGTTAGACTTTTTGCAGATTTCCACACATAAGCGATATCATCAGTATTTTCTTTCAGTGTCTGGTTTATTTTACTGAGTATAAGATTCTCTGGGTTTATACATGTAGTTGCAAATGGCAGGATCTCATTTTTTAAGGCTGAATAGTATTCCATTGTGTGTATCTGTGTGTATCACAATTTTTTTTCATTCATCTGTCAATTGACACATCATTTCCATAACCTGGCTATCGTGACTAGTACTGTAATGAACACAGGAGCACAGATATCTCTACTAGGTGCTGATTTCATTTGCTTTGAGTACATACCCAGCTAGGTCTTACGGTAGTTCTATTTTTAAGTTTTTGAGGAACCTCCATTACTGTTTTCCATAATGGCTGTGCCAATTTATATTCCCATCCACAGTCTACAAGGGTTTCCTTTTCTCCACACCCTCGCCAATACTTGTTATCTCTTATCTTTTTGGTAAGAGTCATTCTAACAGGTGTGAGGTGATATCTCATTGTGGTTTTGATTTGTATTTCTCCGATGATTAATGATGTTGAGTACCTTTTCATATAACTGTTGGTCATTAGTATGTCATTAGAAAAAAACAGTCTTGGCCGAGCGCAGTGGCTCATGCCTGTAATCCCAGCACTTTGGGAGGCCGAGGGAGGTGGATCACTTGAGGTCAGGAGTTTGAGACCAGCCTGGCCAAAATGGGGAAACTCCGTCTCTACTAAAAATTAGCGGGGCCTGTAATCCCAGCTACTCTGGAGGCTGAGGTGGAGCATTACTTGAACCAGGGAGGCGGAGGTTACAGTGAACTGAGATCGTGCCACTTCACTCCAGCCTGGGCAACAGAGTGAGACTGTGTCTCCAAAACGATAAAAAAAGATATATGGTTTGTAAACATTTTCTCCCAGTCCGTAGGTTGCCTTTTCATTGTGTTGATTGTTTCCTTTGCTGTGCAGAAGCTTTTTAGTTTGATGTATTCCAAGTTGTTTATTTTTGCTTTTGTTGCCTGAGCTTTTGATATGCTATCCAAAAAAATATCAAGGAACTAGTATTAACCTATACAATTCAGTAGTTTTTAGTATGTTTACAGAACTGTGCAACCATTGCACAATCAATTGTAAGTCATTTTCATCACCTCAAAAAGAACTCCATACCCTTTAGCTATCGTCCTCCAAACCTCCAGCCCCAGGTAACCATTAATCTATGTTCGGTCTTTATGGATTTGTCTGTTCTGGGCATTTCATATAAATGGAATCATAATATGTAGTCTTTCATGACTACCTTTTTTCACTTAGCAAAATGTTTTCAAGATTCATCCATATTTTAGCATGTATCAGTACTTCATTTTGTTCTGTGACTAAATAATATTGTGTTGCATTAACATATACTACATTTTGCTTATGCGTTCATCAATAGATGGACATTTGGGTTGTTTCTACCTATTGGCTATTAAGAATAGCTGCATATTTCCATTCCCACTAGCAGTGTGGGAGGGTTTCAATTTTTCTATATTTTCACCAACACTTGTCTTTTTAGCCATCCTAGTGGGTATGAGGTGATATCTCATTGTGGTTTTCATTTGTATTATCCTAATAATTAATGATGAACATTTTTTCATGTGCATATTGAACATTTGTAGATTCTGTTTGAAGAAATGTCTATTCAGCTCTTTTGCCCATTTTAAAATTGGGTTGTCTTTTTATTGTTGAGTTGTAAGGGTTTTTTTTTTTTGAAATGGAGTCTCGCTTTGTCGCCCTGGCAGCAATGCAATGGCACAATCTTGGCTCACTGCAACCTCTGCCTCCTGGGTTCAAGCAGTTCTGCCTCAGCCTCCTGAGTAGCTGGGACCACAGGCGCATGCCACCACACCTGGGTACTTTTTTGTATTTTTAGTAGAGATGGGGTTTCACCGTGTTAGACAGGATGATCTTGATCTTCTGACCTCGTGATCCACCCGCCTCAGCCTCCCAAAGTGCTGGGATTACAGGCGTAAGCCACTGCACCCGGCCTAGTTTTTTATATATTCTGAATATAAGTTCCTTATCAAATATATGAATTGCAAGTATTTTTTCCCATTATGTGAAGCGAAGTCTTCTTATAGTATTGTGATTAATAGCAAATAGTTAATTTAGAAGAGCAGAGTACAAGCTGCAGAAGTGAGAGTTTTGTCAGGACACGATTTTACAAGGTTTCTTTCCACTGTATGACCGTGTATTGATTGAAAGGAATGTGTCTGAAACTGTAACCAAAGGAGACATGCTTCCAGAAGAATCTCAAGGAAAAGTATTGTAAGCAACAGTAGATGTTGGATCAGACTCTAAAGTAAGGGGTGGAGAGTTAACCAGTTAGCATGTAAGTTGGAGATAAAGTTCAGAATATGGTAGGCACCAAAGTAGTTCTAGACAAAAAGGATTACTTCTCATTTAGAGATGGTGACATTCTTGCAAACTATATAGACGGAAATAAATCATATTGAAATGGCATCAACATGAAGCTGCCCATTCTGTAATTCTGAAATCTTCTATCATGTAAAATAATTTTCATGTCTTTCCTTTGTAATAAACTAATGATATCTAAACTAATGATGCCCAGTGTCTCTAAAATTTAGTTTTGCTGTACTGATATAAACATTTCCTAATAAAAATATGTAAATTAAAAAAGTTAATTTAAAGCTTATATAGACATTTAATTTCCAAGAAATTATAATGTTCAGCACTTAAACTATTTTAATCAAGGGTTAAGAATTAACTTCGCTGGGCAAAGCACTTTGGGAGGCCAAGGTACATGGATTGCTTGAGCTCAGGAGTTCAAGACATGCCTGGGCAACATGGTGAAACTCCATCCCTACCAAAAATGCAAAAAATTAGCTGAGCGTGATGGTGCATGCCTGTAATCCCAGCTATTGGAGAGGCTGGGATGGGAGGATCACTTGAGCCCAAGCCTGGGAGGCGGAGGTTGCAATGAGCTGAGATGGTGCTGCTGCACTCCAGCCTGGGTGACAGAGCGAGACCCCATCTCAATTTAAAAAAAAAAAAAAAAAAGAGATCTTGTGCTTTAGCTCAGTGGTTGCCAAACTATCAAACATCAGAATCACTTGGACAGAATGTTAAAACATTCTTTGCTAGCCTTCATTCCCAGAATTTCTGAATCAGAAAATCTTGAGTGGGGTGTCCAGGAATTCACATTTTTTTTTGAGACGGAGTCTCGCTCTGTCACCCAGGCTGGAGTGCAGTGGCCGGATCTCAGTCACTGCAAGCTCCGCCTCCCGGGTTCACGCCTTTCTCCTGCCTCAGCCTCCCGAGTAGCTGGGACTACAGGCGCCCGCCACCTCGCCCGGCTAGTTTTTTGTATTTTTTTAGTAGAGACGTGGTTTCACCGTGTTAGCCAGGATGGTCTTGATCTCCTGACCTCGTGATCCACCCGTCTCGGCCTCCCAAAGTGCTGGGATTACAGGCTTGAGCCACCGCGCCTGGCCCACATTTTTTTTTTTTAAATTATACTTTAAGTTCTAGGGTACATGTGCACAACATGCAGGTTTGTTACATATGTATACATGTGCCATGTTGGTGTGCTGTGCCCATTAACTCATCCCATTAATGTAATGGGATATACCCATTTACATTAGATACTAATGCTATCCCTCCCTTCCCCCTTCCCCACAAATAGGACCCAGTGTGTGATGATCCTCTTCCCGTGTCCAAGTGATCTCATTGTTCAATTCCCACCTATGAGTGAGAACATGCAGTATTTGGTTTTCTGTTCTTGCGATAGTTTGCTGAGAATGATGGTTTCCAGCTGCATCCATGTCCCTACAAAGGACACGAACTCATCCTTTTTTTATGGCTGCATAGTATTCCATGGTGTATATGTGCCACATTTTCTTAATCCAGTCTGTCACTGATGGACATTTGGGTTGATTCCAAGTCTTTGCTATTGTGAATAGTGCCGCAATAAACATACGTGTGCATGTGTCTTTATAGCAGCATGACTTATAATCCTTTGGATATATCCCAAGTAGTGGGATGGCTGGGTCAAATGGTATTTCTAGTTCTAGACCCTTGAGGAATCGCGACACTGTTTTCCACAATGGTTGAACTAGTTTACAGTCCCACCAACAGTGTAAAAGTGTTCCTATTTTTCCACGTCCTCTCCAGCACCTGTTGTTTCCTGATTTTTTTTAGTGATTGCCATTCTAACTGGTGTGAGATGGTATCTCATTGTGGTTTTGATTTGCATTCCTCTGATGGCGAGTGATGATGAGCATTTTTTCATGTGTCCATTGGCTTTATGAATGTCTTCTTTTGAGAAGTGTCTGTTCATATCCTTTGCCCACTTTTTGATGGGTTTTTTTTTTCTTGTAAATTTGATTGAGTTCTTTGTAGGTTCTGGATATTAGCCGTTTGTCAGATGAGTAGATTGCAAAAATTTTCTCCCATTCTGTAGGTTGCCTGTTCACTCTGATGGTAGTTTCTTTTACTGTGCAGAAGCTCTTTAGTTTAATTAGATCCCATTTGTCAATTTTGGCTTCTGTTGCCATTGCTTTTGGTGTTTTAGACATGAAGTCCTTGCCCATGCCTATGTCCTGAATGGTATTACCTAGGTTTTCTTCTAGGGTTTTTATGGTTTTAGGTCTAACGTTTAAGTCTCTAATCCATCTTGAATTAATTTTCGTGTAAGGAGTAAGGAAAGGATCCAGTTTCAGCTTTCTACTTATGGCTAGCCAATTTTCCCAGCACCATTTATTCAATAGGGAATCCTTTCCCCATTTCTTGTTTTTGTCAGGTTTGTCAAAGATCAGATGGCTGTAGATGTGTGGTATTATTTCTGAGGGTTCTGTTCTGTTCTATTGATCTATATCTCTGTTTTGGTACCATTACCATGCTGTTTTGGTTACTGTAGCCTTATAGTATAGTTTGAAGTCAGGTAGCGTGATGCCTCCAGCTTTATTCTTTTGGCTTAGGATTGTCTTGGCAATGCAGAGTCTTTTTTGGTTCCATATGAACTTTAAAGTAGTTTTTTCCAATTCTGTGAAGAAAGTCATTGGTAGCTTAATGGGGATGGCATTGAATCTATAAATTACCTTGGGCAGTATGGCCATTTTCACGATATTGATTCTTCCTATCCATGAGCATGGTATGTTCTTCCATTTGTTTGTGTCCTCTTTTATTTCACTGAGCAGTGGCTTGTAGTTCTCCTTGAAGAGGTCCTTTGCATCCCTTGTCAGTTGGATTCCTAGGTATTTTATTCTCTTTGAAGCTATTGTGAATGGGAGTTCATTCATGATTTGGCTCTCTGTCTGTTACTTGTGTATAAGAATGCTTGTGATTTTTGCACATTGATGTTGTATCCTGAGACTTTGCTGAAGTTGCTTATCAGCTTAAGGAGATTTTGGGCTGAGACAATGGGGTTTTCTAAATGTGCAGGTTTTCTAAATATGCAATCATGTCATCTGCAAACAGGGACAATTTGACTTCTTTTTTTTCTGACTGAATACACTTTATGTCTTTCTCTTGCCTGATTGCCCTAGCCAGAACTTCCAACACTATGTTGAGTAGGAGTGGTGAGAGAGGGCATCCCTGTCTTGTGCCAGTTTTCAAAGGGAATGCTTCCAGTTTTTGCCCATTCAGTATGATATTGACTATGGGTTTGTCATAAATAGCTCTTATTATTTTGGGATACGTTCCCTCAATACCGAATTTATTGAGAGCTTTTAGCATGAAGGGCTGTTGAATTTTGTCAAAGGCCTTCTCTGCATCTATTGAGATAATCGTGTGGTTTTTGTCTTTGGTTCTATTTATATGCTGGATTACATTTATTGATTTGCATATGTTGAACCAGCCTTGCATCCCAGGGATGAAACCCACTTGATCATGGTGGATAAGCTTTTTGATGTGCTGCTGGATTTGGTTTGCCAGTATTTTACTGAGGATTTTTGCATCGATGTTCATCAGGGATATTGGTCTAAAATTCTCTTTTTTTGTTGTATCTCTGCCAGGCTTTGGTATCAGGATGATGTTGACCTTGTAAAATGAGTTAGGGAGGATTCCCTCTTTTTCTGTTGATCGGAATAGTTTCAGAAGGAATGGTACCAACTCCTCCTTGTACCTCTGGTAGAGTTCGGCTGTGAATCTGTCTGGTCCTGGACTTTTTTTGGGTGGTAGACTTTTTTTTTTTTTTTTTTTTTTTTTGAGTCAGAGTCTCTCTCTGTCACCCAGGCTGGAGTGCAGTGGCGTGATCTCAGCTCACTGCAAGCTCCGCCTCCTGGGTTCACGCCATTCTCCTGCCTCAGACTCCCGAATAGCTGGGACTACAGGCGCCCGCCACCACGCGTAGCTAATTTTTTGTATTTTTAGTGGAGATGGGGTTTCACCGTGTTAGCCAGGATATGGTTGGTAGGCTATTAATTATTGCCTCAATTTCAGATCCTGCTATTGGTCTATTCAGGGATTCAACTTCTTCCTGGTTTAGTCTTGGGACAGTGTAAGTGTCCAGGAAATTATCCATTTCTTCTAGGTTTTCTAGTTTATTTGCATAGAGGTGTTTATAGTATTCTCTGATGGTAGTTTGTATTTCTGTGGGGTCGGTGGTGATATCCCCTTTATCATTTTTTATTGCATCTGTTTGATTCTTCTCTCTTTTCTTCTTTATTAGTCTTGCTAGTGGTCTATCAATTTTGTTGATCTTTTCAAAAAACCAGCTCCTGGTTTCATTGATATTTTTGGAGGGTTTTTGTGTCTCTGTCTCCTTCAGTTCTGCTCTGATCTTAGTTATTTCTTGCCTTCTGCTAGCTTTTGAATGTGTTTGCTCTTGCTTCTCTAGTTCTTTTAATTGTGATGTTAGGGTGTCAATTTTAGATCTTTCCTGCTTTCTCTTGTGGGCATTTAGTGCTATAAATTTCCCTCTACACACTGCTTTAAATGTGTCCCAGAGATTCTGGTATGTTGTTATCTTTGTTCTCATTGGTTTCAAAGAACATCTTTATTTCTGCTTTCATTTCGTTATGTACCCATTAGTCATTCAGGAGCAGGCTGTTCAGTTTCCACGTAGTTGAGCGGTTTTGATTTAGTTTCTTAGTCCTGAGTTCTAGTTTGATTGCACTGTGGTCTGAGAGTTTGTTATAATTTCTGTTCTTTTACATTTGCTGAGGAGTGCTTTACTTCCAACTACGTGGTCAATTTTGGAATAAGTGTGATGTGGTGCTGAGAAGAATGTATATTCTGTTGCTTTGGGGTGGAGAGTTCTGTAGATGTCTATTAGGTCCACTTGGTGCAGAGTTTAGTTCAGTTCCTGGATATCCTTGTTAACTTTCTGTCTCATTGATCTGTCTAATGTTGACATTGGGGTGTTAAAGTCTCCCATTATTATTGTATGGGAGTCTAAGTCTCTTTGTAAGTCTCTAAGGACTTGCTTTATGAATCTGGGTCCTCCTGTATTGGGTGCATATATATTTAGGATAGTTAGCTCTTCCTGATGAATTGATCCCTTTACCATTATGTCATGGCCTTCTTTGTCTCTTTTGATCTTTGATGGTTTAAAGTCTGTTTTATCAGAGACTAGGATTGCAACCCCTGCTTTTTTTTGTTTTCCATTTGCTTAGTAGATCTTCCTCCATCCCTTTATTTTGAGCCTATGTGTGTCTCTGCGTGTGAGATGGGTCTCCTGAATACAGCAAACTGATGGGTCTTGACTCTTTATCCAATTTGCCAGTCTGTGTCTTTTAATTGGACCATTTAGTCCATTTTCATTTAAGGTTAATATTGTTATGTTTGAACTTGATCCTGTCATTATGATATTAGCTGGTTATTTTGCTTGCTAGTTGATGCAGTTTCTTCCTAGCATCGATGGACTTTACATTTTGACATGTTTTTGCAATGGCTGGTACCTGTTGTTCCTTTCCATGTTTAGTGCTTCCTTCAGGATCTCTTGTAGGGCAGGCCTGGTGGTGACAAAATCTCTAAGCATTTGCTTGTCTGT
Source organism: Theropithecus gelada (assembly GCF_003255815.1). Taxonomy (NCBI): domain Eukaryota; kingdom Metazoa; phylum Chordata; class Mammalia; order Primates; family Cercopithecidae; genus Theropithecus; species Theropithecus gelada. Next base: position 59,488,982 of record NC_037681.1, on the reverse strand, counting down.
AAAGGATTTTATTTCTCCTTCACTTACAAAACTTAGTTTGGCTGGATATGAAATTCTGGGTTGAAAATTCTTTTCTTTAAGAATGTTGAATATTGGCCCCCACTCTTCCCACTCGGAGAGTTTCTGCTGAGAGATCTGCTGTTAGTCTGATGGGCTTCCCTTTGTGGGTGACCCGACCTTTCTCTCTGGCTGCCCTTAACATTGTTTCCTTCATTTCAACTTTGGTGAATCTGACAATTATGTGTCTTGGAGTTGCTCTTCTCGAGGAGTATCTTTGTGGCGTTCTCTGTATTTCCTGAATTTGAATGTTGGCCTGCCTTACTAGGTTGGGGAAGTTCTCCTGGATGATATCCTGCAGAGTGTTTTCCAACTTGGTTCCATTTTCCCCGTCACTTTCAGGCACACCAATCAGAGGTAGATTTGGTCTTTTCACATAATCCCATATTTCTTGGAGGTTTGTTCATTTCTTTTTACTCTTTTTTCTCTACACTTCTCGTTTCATTTCATTCATTTGATCTTCAATTGCTGGTACTCTTTCTTCCAGTTGATCGAGTCAGTTACTGAAGCTTGTGCATTTGTCACGTAGTTCTCGTGTCATGGTTTTCATCTCTATCAGTTCTTTTAAGGTCTTCTCTGCATTGATTATTCTAGTTATCTGTTCATCCATTCTTTTTTCAAGGTTTTTAGTTTCTTTGTGCTGGTTATGTAGTTCCTCCTTCAGCTCTGAGAAGTTTGATCGACTAAAGCCTTCTCTCAACTCATCAAAGTCATTCTCCATCCAGCTTTGTTCCATTGCTGGCGATGAGCTGCGTTCCTTTGGAGGGGGAGATGCGCTCTGATTTTTTGAATTTCCAGCTTTTCAGCACTGCTGTTTCCCCATCTTTGTGGTTTCATCTGCCTTTGGTCTTTGATGATGGTACGTACTGATGGGTTTTGGTGTGGGTGTCCTTTCTGTTTGTTAGTTTTCTTTCTAACAGTCAGGACCCTCAGCTGTAGGTCTGTTGGAGTTTGCTTGAGGTCCACTCCAGACCTTGTTTGCCTGGGTATCAGCAGTGGAGGCTGCAGAAGATAGAATATTGCTGAACAGCGATATTCTTGCTCTGGAAGCTTTGTCTCAGGGGTGTACCCTGCCGTGTGAGGTGTTAGGTGTCAATCTGCACCTAGTGGGGATGTCTCCCAGTTAGGCTACTCAGAGGTCAGGGACCCACTTGAGCAGGCAGTCTGTCCGTTCTCAGATCTCAACCTCCGTGCTGGGAGATCCACTGCTCTCTTCAAAGCTGTCAGACGGGCAATTACCTCTGCTGAGGTTTCTGCTGCTTTTTGTTTAGCAATGCCCTGTCCCCAGAGGAGGAGTCTACAGAGGCAGGCTGGCCTCCTTGAGCTGTGGTGGGCTCCACCCAATTCGAGCTTCCCGGCTGCTTTGTTTACCTACTTAAGCCTCAGCAATGGCGGGCGCCCCTCCTCCAGCCTCGCTGCCGCCTTGCAGTTAGATCTCAGACTGCTGTGCTAGCAATGAGGGAGGCTCCATGGGCGTGGGACCCTCTGGGCCAGGTGTGGGATATAATCACCTGGTGTGCCGTTTGCTAAGACCCTTGGTAAAGCGCAGTATTAGGGTGGGAGTGACCCGATTTTCCAGGTGTTGTGTGTCTCAATTTCCTCTGGCTAGGAAAAGGAATTCCCTTCCCCCTTGTGCTTCCCAGGTGAGGTGATGCCTTGCCCTGCTTCAGCTCTGGCTGGTGGGGCTGCACCCGAGGACCAGTGCCAACTGTCTGACACGCCCCAGTGAGATGAACCCGGTACCCCAGCTGAAAATGCAGAAATCACCTGTCTTCTGTGTCACTCACGCTGGGAGCTGGAGGCTGGAGCTGTTCCTATTCGGCCATCTTGGGTGGGCCCCGGAATTCACATTTTTAACAGAACATGCTGATGCTTTGGTTCATGGACCACTTCCTTCATGATCCCTATAACTGTCATAAAGAATTAGTGATATGCTGATATGTAGGAATTTCTACCTGATAAACATGACAACATTTTAATTTATAGCTCATATTTGCATCTCTTCAATTTGCATATATTTATATAGAGAGAGTGTTTATATAGTCATGGTTAGTGCCTAAATTTTGGGGTTTCTTTTAAAACTCTTGCCGTACATAAGGTCTACTTTTTTCTGTAGGCTTGTCTCCTGTCAGATCCTCATGAATTTCCTTGAGTTTAAGAAAATAATAGAGAATGTTACAGCTTAAAGAGATTTTATAGATCATCCAACTGTCGCCACCCCTCATAGGGATTAGTTAAATCTCTTAATCCAAGATTGTGTAGCTAATTATTGGTAGGTATAGGTAGCTCTTAGGGAGTTTATTTCTGGCAATTCTTTATATTTTTTGAAGAAAAGTATATGTATTTCAGCCAAGATATTTTTAGTGACTTTCAAATACAGATCTCTTTGGTAACATTTTATTAGGTAACAAATAAGCTTAAGATATTTGAAGTTACTTGATTCTGTGCTAAATGCTATTTGATTATTTTACAACAAAGTAATACATGAATTTAGCCCGATAAATAATTTTTAAAAGGTGTGTGTTATAGGCATCTCTTTTATTCTGCTCTTAAAACATGTAAGGAAGAAGATAGTTGAAGAGTATGTGCTAGTGAGATGTGGCACAGATTTCCATTAATAAACTTATGTAAAATTGAGTAGAATGAACAGGTTGTTTCTTAGAGAAGTCTTAAGCCTATTAGAAAGTTTAGAGGGAATGATGAAGAAGGGATATGTAATAGTAAAAATATAAGACTGTCCTCTTCCTTCTTTTAAAAATTTTATCTCTAGCCAAGTCTGCTTAAGGAGAAAGTCTTGCTTTCCCCTGTCTAGGTTATAGCTTGTAGATGTTCATTTTAATAATTACCGAATTATTAAAATCTCTTTTTCCTTAGCCCTTCACCTTAGTAGTTAATGAAGGTTTGTTTTTCTAAATTAGATGATCTGTGTTGTTTCTTTTATAAGAGGAATTTGGGTAGCCAAATAGCTCCACATAAACATCTAGCTTTTCAGGTGTCAACTGTAAAATGCATAGATAATGCTATTAAACACTAAAAATAGATTGAAAGCACTGTTGACTGACTTATCAAATTATTTTCTAATTGCCTTTGGTCAGCACATACCTAGACTTCTACATACCCAACAGTCTATTTCAACCATTCTGTAATGTTGCTAAAATAATCTTCCTGCTTCATTGTTAAAACTCTAATGATTCCTCTCTCTCCTCTTTGCACACAGCTCTATCCTATGTAAATTTCAGAATATGTGGAACTGAAATCGTTTTTATCTCAAAAACAAGTATTTCTATTAAGGCTTGGTGTGTTTTCATCATTTTAATTTTGACTAGAACAGAGAACTCTTTAGAGTAGGAAGTGCACTTCTGCCCCAGATTCAGGAGAATGAGGACTTACTTCAGTGTCTCAAACACAAACTTTTGAATGTAGCCTGCAGAACTCTGGTAATTGTGAGCCACATTCTGCCTGGCTGTTAGTTCTCCTGATAACCTAGGAAATGTGCCTTACCTTAGCTTTTCCTAACTGAATCTCTCATCTCTGAGCTAAGACTTTTCCCCTAGCTTAATCATAGTGTGTCTTCCTACAGGAAGCCTTTTCAGATTGACCTGTACCCATCCACCAGTCTTCCAGTAGTTTCTCAAACTAGAATCTCTAGATATTCTCAGGAGTCTGAGAATTCTCTGAGATTTAAACAGTTTTGTGGTTCTCTGTGTAGATGCAAACACCATACATCTGGTGTCTACTGGAGGGTGGAGTTGAAAATAATCATTGTGAAACAATGCCAGAATCTTTCTGAAACTTTTGCAAGCATCAAATTTGAACAGCTGGTTTACAACAGGTTTTTAAACCTCATTCAGTCTAACTGTATGAAGTGCCTTAGGTGGCTTTTATCGTAGCTGAGAGGAAGAATGAACAGGAGACTGAAGACACCACCCCCATTTTAACCTGGTTGGCCCTACTTTTATTTGTATTATATATTGTGGCTCAGTGAGGATTTCTCTTGGGAGCTTCTTCCCATCTAAAAGGTTTGAAAACCACTGGACTAAGAGGTTTATGGCTTGTGGTTTTGGTAGGGGAATAGGGAAAAGTAGCAATGTATCCTTATAAAGAAGCTGTATGTGACTAAGTTATTTGTAAATAGATTTTTCGTAGTTAACCCAACAAAGAGTCCTTAGAAATTGTTACTGGTAATTGAGAATGCTATTCCAGGGTTATGTTAGATTGGCAGATGGTAGTTCTCAAGTTTTTTGGTCTCAGGGCCCCTTCACAGTCTTTTTTTTTTTTTTTTTTGAGACGGAGTCTTGCTCTGTTGCCCAGACAGGAGTACAGTGGTACGATCTTGGCTCACTGCAACCTCTGCCTCCTGTGTTCAAGCAATTCTCTGCCTCAGCCTCCTGAGTAGCTGGGATTACAGGCACCTGCCACCACACCCAGCTAATTTTTTGTATATTTAGTAGAGACGGGGTTTCACCATCTTGGCCAGGCTGGTCTTGAACTCCTGACCTTGTGATCCACCTGCCTCGGCCTCCCAAAGAGCAGGGATTACAGGCGTGAGCTACCGCACCCGGCCTCCTTCACACTCTTAGAAAATTATCGAGACTCCCCAAAAGTACTGTTTGTATGCATTATACCCATCAATTTTTACATAAAAAATTTCAATTATTATTGGCTTATTTAAAAATAATGAATCCATTACATGTTAACAACAGTAACATTTTTAATATTAAGATAACTGTTTTCCAAGAAAGAAAAAAAAAAGAAAAAGAGAAAATAACTGTTTTCCAAAACAACAACAACAAAATTAGCAAAGAGTGACATTGTTTAGTATTTTTGCAAATCTCTTAATAGTACAATCTGGATTCTCATTTTCTGTTTCTGCATTCAGTCGGTTTGTGATACGCTGTTTTAGTTGAAATATATGAAGAAGAACTCAGCCTCCTACATATCAATATTTGAAAAGAGAAAAGGTATTTAACAACTTTTTCAGATATTACGAATACTGTATTTTTCTTTAATGTCAAACCCCACAAGTGGTAATTTCTTATAGGTTAATTACAACATGGAATCTGAAACTATAGCAATGAACTTTTTGTTCCTTACAGTAGAAGTAGCAATGCATCCTTATAAAGAGGCTGTAAAGGCCTTCCAATTGGCTTTCCATAATTGCCACTCCATCACACTCAAAAGTCAAAGTCCTTATGTGATATGGCCTCCTACTGTCTCTCTGATCTCATCTCCAACTCTGCTGACTCTGCTCTAGTCACACTGGTCTCCTTGCTGTTTGTTCCTCTAAACAATCTCCTGTCTCTGGGCTTTTGTGCTTGTCGTTCCCTCTCATTTCTTAACAAATAGATTCGATATTGTGTTAAATAATCTTAATTTAGTGAAGACCTACCAGAATATATTTGTTGAATGTGGAAATAATCTCTGAACAGAACTGCTTATATACTTGGCAATGGCATTGTAATCAGAAACACTTAACACTTTTATGTCAGACTCTGACCTTGTCATGTCTTGGTGGAAGTGAAAGTGTAAGTGGCACCAAGTCATTTGGATTGCCAGTCCTTTGCTACAGAGTACACAAATGTGCCTCCTCATTGCAATAACACTAGAAATTGTTTACTACTGTAGTTTCCTAAGAACTAACCACATAGATGATCATGCATTTCAGGAAAATATAGAAATAGGAAAGATTCTAACCCAGGTCTTAATTATTCACATATGGAAGAATGGCCTGTATATCTTCATTATTTGTGTAGGGGAAAATAGTGCTTATCTTTCGAAATCGTTGGAAGGTTAGAGATCCTTTTGTTAAATCATGTTAGTTAAAAAAAATGCATTTAGTTAAAAAAGTATTTCTATAGTATTAATAACTGATTTTTTGAAATCTTTGTACATGCTTAACGTGGCTTTTTAAGAGTCACAGTTTACCAAAGAAGTGATACTGCCTCATTAAAGTTCTGAAGTTAACATTGTAGCACTTTGATATTTAGAAGTAAATTGTCATTTTCATGCCTAGTTTGGAGAGACTATTTTTACAACTAAGAGCTTTCAAGTGGATTTAAATTTGTCTTGCTTTGAAGATACTTTATTTCATATCACATGTTCAGATTTCTTTTAGTTTTGTAAAATTTCAAGTTGCTTTTTCTTGAATTATAAATTTATTTGGTGTGTGTTGGTTTTTAATCATTTCATTTATTCATTCAACCCACCAACAGAAATGCCAAGCAGTGTTCTAGATATCAGGAGAGAGCGGTAGCAGGAGAAAGCAGACAAATAGACAAAGAAATACTGTAGTTTTAGATAACAGTAAGTAGAATCAAGAAAATAAAGCAGGTTGTGATAAGTAGGGTCTGAGAGGCAGGAGAGTGGGGGTACTCTTAAAAACATAATGGTCGAGGACAGCCTCTCTGAGGAGGTGACATTGGAGAAGAGACTAGAATGTTCAGAAGCAGCCAGTAATGCAGAGACTCTGGTGGAGGAACACCCTAGAAGAGGGTAGTTAGTGTAAGACCTTGAAGCAAGACAAGCTTGGGGTATGCAAGAAACATCAAGACAAGCAGTATGTGCAGTAAGCCGTGATCCTCCCACTACACTCCAGCCTGGGTGAAAGAGAAGACCCTGTCTCCAAAAAGAAAAAAGAAAAAAAGCAACCAGTATGACTAGAGTATAGCGTATGTGAAGAAGAGTGAGAAAAGTTACGTTTGGAGAGATAGGAACCACTTCATGTAGGGCTTTAGCACTAGTGATAGTAGAACACTGGAGGATTTTAGGCGAAGGAGTGACATAATCAAACTTAACTTAAAATTTTAATTATGGTCAATTTGTGAAGAAAAACAGACTTTTGTGGGGATAATAATGAAGCAAAGTGACTATTTTAGAGAAAAGAGGTGATGGCAGTATGAGCTAGTAGTGTAGGTAGTGAGAAATGATCATAATTGGGCTATGTTGTGTCCATTGGAGTAAACCATTAGGAGAGAATGATGACTTGGAAGTTAAATGAAGGAGTGGCAAGAAAGTGAAAGTGGTCAACTGTCATACTGCCAGGAGGTCAGATGAGATGCGTACAGGGATTTAGTCCTGGCCATATTATAGAATGGCATCTCCTGGTGACCATGACAGCCCTGGGTGGAGAAGCCTGGGGGGCTGGTATAGAAAAGGTGACTGTGGAGATCCTTTTGAGGAATCTACCTCTGAAAGGCAAAGAATGTCGTGAATACTGGGGGACATGAGGAAAAGGAAAGCTTTTTTTTTTTCTTCTTGTTGTTTTGAGTGCTTTTATATGCCAGTAGGAGTGATCCAGTTATGTTTAAGTTCATTTTTTTGTTCAGAAATAAGGAGAGGATTTCCTGAGCTAAAACAGTAGAAAAAAGGAGTTGGAAAAGAGTTAAGGGGCTTATAGATGATTATTTATACCTATGGGAAAGTTGAACTTTCCATTTGGATTCACAGGTGGAACATCAGGAGTTGAACACACTGCATATGTAATTTCATTCACTTATTCAAAGTGTAGTGAGCTTCCACTCAAGTACCAGGAACTAGGGTACAAAGGTAAGACATGCTCACTACCCTCAAGGAGGTAAAAATCCAGCAAATAGACAGATGTGTATCCTCTCGCTGCACAAAGGACATTCCTCAGACCAGCAGTGTTGGCCTCACCTGAGAGGTTGATAAAAATACCAAATGCTCGGCCAGGCACAGGGGCTCACGCCTGTAATACCAGCCCTTTGGCAGGCCGAGGCAGGTGGATCACCTAAAGTCAGGAATTCGAGACTAACCTGACCAATATGGTGAAACCCCGTCTCTACTAAAAATACAAAAATTAGCTGGGCATGGTGGCGTGCACCTGTAGTCCCAGTTACTCGGGAGGCTGAGACAGGAGAATCACTTGAACCCAGGACGCGGAGGTTGCAGTGAGCCAAAATCGCACCACTGTACTCCAGCCTGGGTGACAGAGTGAGACTCTGTCTCAAAAAAACAAAACAACAAAAAATGCTCTACCCAAGAACTACTGAATTGGAAGCTGTATTTTTAACAAAATTTCTAGGTGATTTAAGTTTGAAAAGCATTGATATACATAAACTATACATTAAAAAGATGCGATAAGCACTAAAGTTGTTTTGTTTTGTTTTTGGAGACAGAGTCTTGCTCTGTCGCCCAGGCTGGAGTGCAATGGCACAATCTGGGCTCACTGCAACCCCCATCTCCCAGGTTCAAGCAATTCTCCTGCCTCAGCTTCTCTAGTAGCTGGGATTACAGGCACCTGCCACCATGCCTGGCTAATTTTTGTATTTTTAGTAGAGATAGGGTTTTGCCATGTTCGCCAGACTGGTCTCGAACTCCTGACCTCAGGCGATCCGCCCACCTCGGCCTCCCAAAGTGTTGGGATTACAGGCGTGAGCCACCACACTAGGCCTGCTAAAGATTCTTATAAACAAAAAATACTGTGTGTAAGAGCTCAATTACTGTGTCAGCCATCCCCCAGCCCCCCAAAAGAAGAAAAATGATCATAGAGGAAGAAGTTCCCTGGATTGGCATATTAAAAGGTGCTTGATAAGAGTTTGTTGAACTAAACTAGCCCTAGGCGCTAGCATTTGAAGATGAATTATTTGCTATTTAGTAGTCTGCATTTAGTGTTTATGCACAGAGTGGTTTTGTTTTTTCTTTCTTTTTTTTTTTTTTTTTTTTTGAGACAGGGTCTCACTCTGTTGCCCAGACTGGAGTGCAGTGGTGTGATCTCAGCTCACTACAACCTCTGCCTCCCAGGCTTAAGTGATTCTCCTGCCACAGCCTCCCAAGTAGCTGGGATTACAAGCGCATGCCACCACGCCTGGCTAATTTTTTTTTTTTTTTTTTTGTATTTTTAGTAGAGACTGAGTTTCACCATGTTGTCCAGGCTGGTCTCGAACTCCTGACCTCGAATGATCCACCTTCCTCAGCCTCCCAAAGTACTGGGATTACAGGCGTGAGCCGCTTCACCTGGACCAGAGGTTTTATAAATAGATTATTTCAATAAAAAGAGTGAGACTCAGATCTCAGAAAGAGAGGATAAATGAAAGCCAAGATTACATCAGTTGATTGACTATACTAGTGCCATGAACATGGGAAGTGTTAGGATATAAAGATAAGTGAGACAGTCACTGCCCTCTAGTAGGAGACTCAAGGACATGTTTTTTTACTTTTTGGGTTATAATCCAATAGTATTGCTACTTATTTTGTTGTGTAAATTGTTGCAGCTTTGGTCATTGGGAGCTTTTTTAGGTTGGCTTCTTTTCTTTTCTTTTCTTTTCTTTTTTTTTTTTTTTTGAGACAGAGCCTTATTCTGTTGCCTAGGCTGGAGTGCCGTGGCGCAATGGCTCACTGCAACCTCCACCTCCCAGGCTCAAGCAATTCTCATGCTTCAGCCTCCCGAGTAGCTGGGATTACAGGTGTGTGCTACTATGCCTAGCTAATTTTTTGTATTTTTAGTAGAGATGGGGTTTCACCATGTTGGCCAGTCTAGTCTTGAACTCCTGACCTCAGGGTGATGTGCCCATGTTGGCCAGGGATGGCCAAGGTGCTGGGATTACAGGTATGGGCCACTGTGCTGGGCCAGGTTGGCTACTTTTGAACACTACTTTATGAGTCAACTTTCTTGCTCATTTCTTCCCTATTTTGAGGGCTGCCTAATATTGGATCAGTGTTTTATGAAGAATGTGATCTCTTTACTGGCCACTCTATCAGTATCACGAGAGATGTTTTGTTTTGTTTTGTAAAGGCACATTCATCATTAGCGAAATGGAAATGAAAACCACAGTGAGATACCACTTCATACCAATTAGGGTGGCTACTATTTAAAATAAAAAACCAAAAATGAAAACCAAAGGACAACCACATGGATGTAAAGAAATTGGAAACTTTGTGCATTGTTGGTGGGAATCTAAAATGGTATAGCTTCTGTAAAAAACAGTATGGCAGTTCATCAAAAAACTAACCATAGAATTACCGTATGATCTAGTAATTCCACTTCTAGCTGTGTACTCCAAATAATTGAAAGCAGGGATTTGAACAGATATTTGTACACCAGTGTTTACAGGCAGCACTTTTCACAATAGCCAAAAGGTAGAAACAAACCACATGTCAGTTACCAGATGAATAGATAAATAAAATGTAGTATATACATACATATAATAGAATATTATTCAGCCCTAGAAAGGAATGTAATTCTGGTGCTGCAGCATGGGCGAACCTTGAAAACATTTTACCAAGTGAAAAGAAGCCAAAAACAAAAGGACAAATATTACATGATTTCACTTCTGAGATACCTAGAATAGTTCAGTTCATAGAGACAGAAAGTAGAATGGTAGTTTCCAGAGCCTGCAGGGAGGAGGTATTGGGGATTTATTGTTTAATTGGTACAGAGTTCCAGGCCAAGATGATGAAAAAGTTCTGGAGATGGATAGTAGTGATGGTTGCACAACAATGCTACTGAATTGTGCATGTAGAAATGGTTAAATGGTAAATTTTGTGTTGTGTGTATTTTACCACAATTGAAAAAAAAAAAAAATCACTTCCTTGGCTCCATCCCAGGCATACTAAAGTAGAATTTCTATTGGTGGGGCCTAGAATGCTGCATTAAAAAAAAAAAAAAAAAAAAAAATCCTTTTCAGTTTATTGTTATGCATGGTTTAAGAACCACTGATACATGGGATTATCTGATGGAAAGTGGGGTAAACTGGATTTTGTTGGTATATCTTTAAAGAGAAATTTATCAGATTGATGAGTTAAAGTATAATTATCTAAGTTTTTATGTTTAATTCAGCTGTTAATATTTACACCTTACTTCATGTGGTTAATGTGAGTAAGGACTACTAATAATTATTTAGCATTCTACCACATTTTAAAGCACTTTCGGCTGGGTGCAGTGACTCATGCCTGTGATCCCAGCACTTTGGGAAGCCAAGGCCGGAGGATCACTTGAGCCCAGGAGTTCAAGACCAGCCTGGGCAATGTGGCTAAGCCCCATCTCTACAAAAAAATTAAAAATTAGCTGGGCATGGTGGCATGCACCTGTAGTCCCAGTTACTCCAGAGGCTGAGGTGGGAGGACCTCTTGATCCTGGGAGGAGAGGGGAGGCAAAGGTTGCAGTGAACCAAGATTGCATACTGCACTCCAACCTGGGTGACAGAGTGAGACTCTGTCTCAAAAATAAAATAAAGCACTTTCTGACATGTTATCTCATTTGATCATCATGTTATCCTCTGGTGGTGATAATTGCCATTTTCAGGTGAGACGCTTGAGACTTTGGAGATTTAATGAGTTGCCTAAGATTATACAGATAAAGTCAGACGTCCAAGTCAGATCTGATTACAACTCTTCTTAGCAGTCTCCAAGAAAAGAGCAGGTGTTATTGAGGCCATTGTAAATATTCTGTTTGTTTTGCCACCCCAAAAATGTAAAATTACTAAGTTAGTCATGAACCATAGACTTAAGACGACTTTATTTTGTAAACATGACTGTTACATGACAGTGCCACTGTTCTTGCCATGTTGGCAGTGGTTAATATTTACAAAACTAAGATACTTTATTCTGTCTAAGAAAGTATTCTTATGAAGTATTACTATATGAATACTTAATAAAATACTAAATAATGTGATTTATCTGGAAATCTAAAGCAGATCTGTGAGTCTGTGGAATTGTTTTTCTTCTCTTCCCTTGCATTGAAGCGGCTTCTATACCCAACCATTTGTGCATAATAGTATAATTTTCAAAAACTGTCACCAGATGCAGTGGCTCATGCCTGTAATCCCAGCACTTTGGGAGGCTGAGGTGGGTGGATCACCTGAGGTCAGGAGTTCAAGACCAGCCTGGCCAAATTGGCGAAACACCGTTTCTACTAAATATACAAAAATTAGCCAGGCATGGTGGCGGGTGCCTGTAATTCCAGTTACTTGGGAGGCTGAGGCAGGAGAATCGCTTAAACCGGGGAGGCAGAGTTGCAGTGAGCCGAGATCGTGCCACTGCACTCCAGCCTGGGCAACAGAATGAGACTCTGTCTCAAAAAAAAAAAAAGAAAAACACACACAACCGTGACTATTTCCCTTTTGAAGAATGTATTTGTCACAGTTGAGCCCAGGAGTCAACAGACTCCTGTCCTTTCCTAGGACATCCAGCCATGTTTTAGTAAAGTAGAAAGATGTGGGGAAAAGCCATTTCTAGTGTTCCTGTTTTACACTAATTTTCCTCTAGCTTTCCTGTCTACCAACATGGAATTGTCAGGGAAGGGCATTTTTATTTTATAGTGATTTAATATCTAATCACTTCTTATTTTGATAGGACAGGGCATTATATGATAAAATTATTAAAAATGTAATCCAGACTTGCTTCCCAATATGTAGTATGTTAAACTGCCTGTTTGCTAATTGCATGTCTCAAAGATCTCAAGCATAATGGAGTCCAGAACTCTTGATCTCTTGTTCACTCTCCCACTTATGAAAACATCTGCTCATCTTACAGTATTCCTTATCCTAGTATATGCACCTGTATCTGGTCAGTGATCTGGGCCCTATCTAACTCTTAATTTCATTTCCTTCACTCTCCCCTTCACTTGTATACAGTCTGCTTCCTTTGCCTAGAATGTTATCCCTCTCACTTCACCAATACACTTTTCACCTAAATTCTGCTCACCCTTCAGCTTTCAGCTATAATCTTTTCCAGAACCACTAGGTTAACTTAGGCGGCCATTTAGTAGCCTCATGGTATCCTGTACTTTAACAAGAACATCAATAATAGCTACAGGTAACATTTGTTAAAGACTGACAATATATTGGTATGTAATATTACCAGAAGGAGTAATTTGCCCAGGGTTACACTCTGGTAATTGAAAGAACAAATATTTTAATGTAGACAATGTAGCCCACACTTAACCTTCTTACTACTCTGCCTCTTACATAGTTATACTTTTGTTTATTATTATGTTTAAATAAATTGTTTGTTTGATGGTCTAGTTCCCCTATTGTACTTCTAAGCTCCTTGAGGGTGGGGGTTGTGTCTCTTATACTATCTGTTGAATGTGTGCATGTATCATATTTGGGATATAGCCTTTCCATTACTCAGAAAGTCTGAAAAATTGATAAAATTCATAGGTGGAATTCACAGATGACATTGACCATTTTATTGTCTAGAAATGATAGTTTCTGTAAATGTGAAGAAATCTGTTTAGTTCATCTAGTAAATCAGTTTGCTGTGAAGTGGTCATATATCAAGGAATCTGATTTATTTGGAGAAGTTTGAATTTGAAAAGTTTTTTTCGTTGCTTATTATGGCTTTGGTTTACTGGAAACTAGAATCTACTGCTTAGAGGTAATGAGCAAATTAATTGGTGAAGATAGTAGAAAGACACTTGGATCACAGTTGCCATCTCTTGGCATTTTAAGGAAGACTGCCAATGATAGGCAGTAGACATACATCACATGTATTGTGAATTGCCATTCCAGCTTTAAATATACCTCTTAGAATGTGATTGAAACTTAAAATAGGATAGGATAACTGCCCCTGCCTAGAATCACAATACTTTGGGAGGCTGAGAGAGAAGGATCACTGGAGCCCAGGAGTTTGAGACCATCCTCAGCAACATAGTAAGACACCCATTTCTACAAAAAAATGAAAAAATTAGCTGAGCATGGTGGTGTATGCCTGTAGTCCCAGCTTCTCAGGAGGCTGAGGTGGGAGAATCACTTGGGCCCAAGAGGTCAAGGCTGCAGTGAGCTGTGAACACGCCACTGCAGTCCAGCCTCGTGACAGAGTAAGACCCTGTCTCAAAAAAATAAATAAATAAAAATAAAAATAGGATAGGATAGATGGGAACACTAGCAGAGAAAACACTGGGAATTTGATAAAGCGCCCCATCTGTGTCAGGACATCATTGATATAGGGATACATGCCACTTTTGGAAGATAAAGAGCATAGTTGAAGAGGAACTAAAAAACCATCAGAGACTCTTCTTGAGTCAGTTCCTTGCTTTATTGGTGGGAACTCTGTTATCACATAGTAATATTTTTAAAAAGTTGTTTAGGAAGGTCATACTGTTTTTAAAGCAAAACATATGAAAAATGATATGAATTTAGCACTTGACACATGTTTGGAATTTGATGTGTGTAGTTATTTTCTGTGGGAAAGGACTTTAAATATATCTTTCCCATGGTTAATATATACACTGGCGTAAACCACATACCAATGAAAATTTTTAATTACATTTATATTTTATTTTATATACACATAGACATAAATGTTATAAATGTGCTTAAATATGAGTAATTTTTAGTGCAGCTTTAGGGGAGGAATGATTCATTCTTTCCCCCTTTTCTATTCACATCCCTGCCTTGCCCAGGACCATTTATAACCCATGTTGACAACAAAGGTTATATTCTTCCATATTTCTCTCCATGCTGTCATGCTCGTGTGTAAATATGTACTTAATTTATAATTACACTACACGTGTATATATGTATATGTGGGTTGTTTTTTTTTTTTTTTTTTGAGAATTCCCTGTATTTTACGTTTTTTTTGTGAGTTTTCTCACTTAAGAATACCTCACTTAGCAGGGCGGTGGCTCACGCCTGTTGTAGTCCCAGTACTTTGGGAGGCCGAGGTAGGTGGATCACGAGGTCAGGAGATTGAGATCATCCTGGCTAACACGGTGAAACCCCATCTCTACTAAAAATACAAAAAATTAGCCAGGCATGGTGGAGGGTGCCTGTAGTCCCAGCTACTTGGGAGGCTGAGGCAGGAGAATGGTGTGAACCCGGGAGGCGGAGCTTGCAGTGAGCTGAGATCGCGCCACTGCACTCCAGCCTAGGTGACAGAGAGAGACTCCATCTTAGAAAAAAAAAAAAAAAAAAAAACCACCTCACTTAATAGCTCTAATTTGTTCTTTTTCATGGCTACATATATAGTTGTATTAGTTTGCTAGGGGTGCCATAACAGAGTACCACAGACTGAGTGGCTTAAACAACAGCAATTAATTTTCTCACAGTTTTGGAGGCTAGAAGCCCAAGATGAAGATACTGGTGGGTTGTTTTTTTCTGAGGCCTTTCTCCTTGGCTTAGAGATGGCTGTCTTCTCCCTGTTTCTTCACATGGTCTTTCTTCTGTATTCAAATTTCCTCCTCTTATTAAGGATGCCAGTCTTGAACTGGATTCAGGCCTACCCTAATGACCTCATTTTAGCTTAATTACCTCTTTAAAGACTTTATCTCAAAATACATTCACATTTTGAGGTGCTGGGGCTTAGGACTTCATATGAATTTTGGAGGGACACTGTTTAGCCCATAATAATCATATTCCACAATGTATCCAACCATTCCCTTACTGGTGGTCATTTATATTATTTCTGTTTTTTGCCACTATGCAATAAAATCTTTGTATGTATACCCTTTTATTTTTACAGGATAAATTCCCAAAAGTGGATTTTCTAGGCAAAGGGTATATTTTTAATTTCGATAGTGGTTGCCAGATTACTTTTCAAAAAGTCTATCAGTTAGCATTTCTACTTGTAAGGTATGAGAATAAACTTTTTCCAAGAACAGTCTATATTCAGGATCCCTCTTCCCTTCTTCCTCCTACCATCTATTCCTTAACTGCTTATAATTTGGGTTTTGCTCCAGCTACTCTATTCATATTCCTCTCTCAAAGGCCACTAATTTTGTGCTATTGCTACATTAATTGTTTAAAAATATTCTGTTTGCGTTTTGCAACATTTGAAGCTCCTGGAGACTGGCTCTTGTGTATTACTTCTTCTGACTTCCTTAAGAATATACCCTAACCACCATTTCCTGATTCTTTTGCCTCATCTTCATCTGCTTGCTGCTTGGATGTAGGTGTGTCCCAAGATTCCATTCTGCTTTAAATTGCTCCTGTCCACCTTGGACTGGGAGATTTTTATCTACTTGTACTATTTCTATTACCTGTGTGAAAGTTAATCATCTGAATTGGGTCATTTTTGTCATACCCAACTAAATCAGTAGAGGGGCCAAGGGGAAAAAGTGTTCAGGGTCTGTAGCATTGCTCTAGAAATGTAATTCTCTGCAAGTCCACCGCTAAAACTGCCTATTTATATAAACAAAAACCAGTTTTATCTACGTCTGCTGAGATAACTTGCTACAACTCTGGGACTAATTTTGCTCACCAACTGGAGTTTGCCAGCTCCCCAAAGCCTTACTAATACCAATAAACTTTCTATCAAGACCACATAGAACATTTCTCCCTCTTTATAAAACCCCCAACCATGTCTTTGTTGTTTGGACATACTGAAGACCACCCAGTCTACATCTATGCCCCAAATTACAATTCTTTCTTCCCAAATAAAATGTTAAATTTGGAGGTTTGTATCTACATTTTTATTTGGACTTTGACACCTGTGGGTGACTGGATGAATCCCAGATCCATATTTCTGGCCTTAAGCTCTCTTTTTTAAAAAAATTAAAAAAAAATAATAATGGAACGCTTTACAAATATACATGTCATCTTTGCGCAGGAGCCATCCTAATCTCTGTATCATTTTGTTTTCAGTATACATGCTGCCAAAGCAAGCACTAAGCTCTTTTTTGAGCCTCAGACATAGCTAGATTTCAACCTGTACTCAAATAAATTCAAAGTAAAATTTGATTATTACTGTAAGATACCTCTGTGGGGATAGCTACCGGGTACAAAAAGTAATTAGAATGAACAAGACCTAGTATTTGATAGCACAACAGGGTGACTAGTCAGTAGTAATTTAATTGTACGTTTTAAAATAACTGAAAGTATAATTGGATTGTTTGTAGCACAAAGGGTAAATGCTTGAGGGAATGGATACCCCATTTACCATGATGTAACTATTATGCGTTACATATCTGTGTCAGGTGTCTTGTGTACCGCATAAATATACGCACCTGTGTACCCACAAATTTTTTTAAAAATTGGTTTTATCAAAAAGGTTGAATAAGCAAATTTTTATAAAAATATTTACCAATATTTGATAACTATGAGTGTTTTTTTTTTTTTTGAGACAGAGTCTTGCTCTGTCGGCCAGGCTGGAGTGCAGTGGCGCTTATTGCAACCTCTGCCTCCTGGGTTCAAGTGATTCTCCTGCCTCAGCCTTCCAAGTAGCTGGGATTACAGGCACCTGCCACCACGCCTGGCTAATTTTTGTATTTTTAGTAGAGACAGGGTTTCACCATGTTGGCCAGGCTGGTCTCAAACTCCTAACCTTAGATAATCCACCTGCCTTGGTCTCCCAGAGTGCTGGGATTACAGGTGTAAGCTACCGTGCTTGGCAAATTTTCTTTTTCTTTTTTTTTCCGAGGACAGAGTCTCACTCTGTCGCCCAAGGTAGAATGCAGTGGCGCGATCTCGGCCCACTGCAGCCTCTGCCTCCAGGGTTCAAGTGATTCTGCTGCCTCAGCCTCCCAAGAAGCTGGGATTACAGCTGCGCATTGTCATGGCTGGTTAATTTTTGTATTTTTATTAGAGACGGGGTTTCACCATGTTGGCCAGGCTGGTCTCAAACTCCTGACCTCCAGTGATCTGCCTGCCTACACTTCCCAAAGTGCTGGGATTGAGGCCTGAACCACCACAACCAGCCACTATGAACATTCTTTACTAATAAATAAGCACCATCTTGCATTACAGCTACAAAAATTATTTTTTGTTCTTGTTTTCGAGACAGGTCTGAGTAGCTGGGACCACCCACGCCCAGTTAATTTTTTGGTTATTTTTTTGGAGAGACAAGGTCTCACTGTGTTGCCCAGGTAGGTCTTGAACTCCTTAGCTCAACCAATACACCTGCCTCAGCCTTCCAAAGTGCTGGTACTATATGCGTGAGCCACTGTTCCCGGCCTCACAAAAATTATTTTGTAGGTTGTATTTTAGCTAGCCTATCACAATTCTTCCAAGTTTTTAAATGGTTTCTGTTGCTTATAAAATATTCTCTATTGATAGCCAACAAATTCTAATTTGGTTATTACTAGGCTATCAGTGCAAAAACAAAATTGCAGTTAAAAACTTGTAAAATCTCATATGCCTAAATACCAGGACTGGGTTTATAGTTGTATCAATTTATTTGTTTTTCTTAATACTCAGCATCCAAATTAAAAATAGGAGTATTTTTGTTTACTTTAAAAAGTGATATACTATTGGCCGGGTGCCGCCAGTGGCTTATGCCTGTAATCCTAGCACTTTGGGAGGCCGAGGCAGGTGGATCACGAGGTCAAGAAATCGAGACCATCCTGGCTAACATGGTGAAACCCCGTCTCTACTAAAAATACAGAAAAAATGAGCCGGGTGTGGTGGCAGGCACCTGTAGTCCCAGCTACTTGGGAGGCTGAGGCAGGAGAATGGTGTGAACCCCAGAAGCGGAGCTTGCAGTGAGCCGAGATGGTGCGACTGCACTCCAGCCTGGGCGACAGAGTGAGACTCTGTCTCAAACAAAAAAAAAGTGATATACTATTTGTATTTTGTAACATTCATTGAAGAAAACACTTAAGACTTTCAAAACTAGAATAATATTATTTTAATTTCTTAAAGCTTTGAAATATACATTTAAGCCGGACGTGGTGGCTCAAGTCTGTAATCCCAGCACTTTGGGAGGCCGAGACGGGCGGATCACGAGGTCAGGAAGTCGAGACCATCCTGGCTAACACGGTGAAACCACGTCTCTACTAAAAAATACAAAAAACTAGCCGGGCGAGGTGGCGGGCGCCTGTAGTCCCAGCTACTCGGGAGGCTGAGGCAGGAGAATGGCGTGAACCCGGGAGGCGGAGCTTGCAGTGAGCTGAGATCTGGCCACTGCACTCCAGCCCAGGCGACAGAGCAAGACTCTGTCTCAAAAAAAAAAAAAAAAAAAAAGAAATATACATTTAAGAGTGCATATAACTTCAGTTTAAATGTTCAGTTTAAATCAGGGGTCCCCAACCCTTAGGCTACAGACTGATACTGGTCCATGGCATGTTAGGAACCAGGCCGCACCGCAGGAGGTGAGCAATGGGTAGGTGAGCAAAGCTTCATCTGTATTTACAGCCACTCACCATCACTTGCATTACCGCCAGAACTCCACCTCTTTTCAGATCAGTGGAGGCATTCAGTTCTCAGGAGCACGATCCCCATTATGAACTGTGCATGTGAGACATCTAGGTTGCACACTGCTTACCAGAATCTAATGCCTGATGATCTGTCACTGTCTCCCATCCCCCCATACGGGACTGTCTAGTTGCAGAAAAACAAGCTCAGGGCTCCCATTGGTTCTACATTATGGTGAGTTGTATAATTATTTTATTACATATTACAATGTAATAATAGAAATAAAGTAAACAATAAATGTAATGCACTTGAATCGTCCCGAAACCATCCTACCCATCCGAGTGTGTGGAAAAGTTGTCTTGCCCAGAACTGGTCCTGGTGCCAAAACGGTTGGGGACCACTGACTTTACGCATGCTTCCCCACCCACCTTCCCCAAGTCTGTAGAAAAATTGTCTTCCACAAAACCAGTCCCTGGTGCCAAGAAGGTTGGAGACCACTGGTTTAAATAATAATGAAATGAACGTGTATGTACCTAACATACAGGTTAAAAAATGAAGTAGTTCTGGCCAGGCACAGTGGTTCACGCCTGTAATCCCAGCACTTTGGGAGGCCAAGGCAGGCAGATCACGAGGTCAGGAGTTTGAGACCAGCCTGACCAACATGGTGAAACTCTGTCTCTACTAAAAATGCAAAAATTAGCCGGGCATGGTGGCACATGCCTGTAATCCCAGCTACTCAGGAGGCTGAGGCAGGAGAATCGCTTGAACTCAGGAGGTGGAGGTTGCAGTGAGCTGAGATTGCACCACTGCACTCCAGCCTGGGCAACAGAGTGAGACTCCGTCTCAAAAAAAAAAAAGTATTTCTAATATTTTTAAAGGCTTCTGTAGTTTCCTAACTGATTGCATCTTCTTTCCCCTCCCCTGGAGGTAATAGCTGAGTTTTAGATTAATCAAGTACTTAAATTACTTTATAGTTTTGTCACATATGTATACATTAATAAACAATGAATATAGTTTGGTTTTGCTTTTTTCTGAACTTGATATAAATGGATCATATTGTTTATATTGTTCTGTAACTTATATTTTTGCCTCATTTTATGTTTTTGAGATTTCATTTATGTTATTGTGTGTAACTTTTAGGTCATTCGTTTGTGCTGGTAAGTAATACTCGTTTTCTAAATCTACTGCAATGTATTGGTCCATTCTAATGTTGATGGACATTCTGGTTATTTCCAAGTTTTGCTTTTTAAGCACTGCTGTTAACATTTTTGTGCTTGTTCATCTGTTGCACACATGTAAGAGTTCTATAATGTAGCAGTCCTCATCCTATTTATTTATTTATTTATTTATTTATTTTTGAGACAGAGTCTTGCTCTTATCGCCCAGGCTGGAGTGCAGTGGCGTGATCTTGGCTCACTGCGACCTGCGCCTCCCAGGTTCAAGCAATTCTCCTGCCTCAGCCTCCCGAGTAACTGGGACTAGAGGCACATGCCACCATGCCTGGCTAATTTTTGTATTTTTAGTAGAGACGGGGTTTCACCATGTTGGCCAGGATAGTCTCAAACTCTTGACCTCATGATCTGCCCGCCTTGGCCTCCCAAAGTGCTAGAATTACAGGCATGAGCCACCGTGCCTAACCAGTCCCCAACCTTTTTGGCACCAGGGACTGGTTTTGTGGAAGACAGTTTTTCCATGGTGGGGGAATGTTTTTGGGATAAAACTGTTCCACTTCAGATCACCAGGCATTAGATTCTCATAAGGTGTGCAACCTAGATACCTCACATGCACAATTCACAGTAGGTTTCACGGTCCCATGACGATGAGAATCTAATGCTCCTACTGATCTGACAGATGGAGCTCAGGTGGTAATGCTCCCTGGTAGGCTGCTCACCTGCTGTGCAGCCCGATTCCTAATGGGGTTTGGGGGATTTATTGGTTGGCAGCCAGGTGTTGGGGACCCCTCCTATAATGTATTTAGAAGTAGAACTGCTGGATCATAATGTGTGTGTGTGTGTTTAACTTTACTAAATAATGTTAAACTTTAATCCAAATTGTTATTTTTTTATTCCCAGCAGTAATGGGTAAACATTCACATTTCTTTGTATCTTTACCAATACTTGATACTCTTATATTTTAAAATTTTTGTCAAAATAGTAGGTGTAAAATAATGTCTTGTAGTTTTTATTTGTATTTACTTGAAGACAAATAAATGCAAAGCTGAGGCTAGAGATTGAGATTGAGGCTGAGCACCTTTCTAATATTTATGGAGCAGTTGTGTTTCCCCTCCCATGAAATGTCTGTACATGACTTTTGTCCATTTTAGAAAATTGAAGGTTTGTTTTTATTAAATACTTTGTCATTATTTATCCTGGATATTTCCTTCGTAGGTTATATGTGTCCCAGTGTGTGACTTATCTTTCCACTTTTTGTGATGTGTTGATTAAGCAGTAGTTCGTAATGAAATTGAATTAGGATTTTTCTTCATTTTATACTACTTGTGTCTTTTTAAATAAATTCTTTCCTAACTCAAGTTATAAAGATATCCTGCTATGCTTTTACTAAACATTTCTGAATCTTTTGCTTATCACCGTTATGTACTTGATCCATTTTCAGTTGGTTTTTATATATGGTATGTGATAGGGAATAATTTGCCAATGTCCTAGCACTATATATTGGATGATCCATCCTTTCCTCATGAATCTATACTACTGGCTCTTTGTTTTATATTCTTTTCCTACAGGATCTGTATATAAGCTCTCCATTATGGTGGTCTTTCTGTTTCTGCACTAATATCTTACTGTCTTAATCATTGTAGCTTAATCATGTCTTTATCTGACAGGAAAAATAGTTTTTTGCCTGATTTTTCTTTATAGGAGTGCCTTAGTTGTTCTTGGCTCTTCTAAATTTAGGATCAACATCTCAATTTTTCAGAAAATTGTTTCAATTTTAATAGGAATT
The DNA here is from genome assembly GCF_003255815.1 of Theropithecus gelada. Classification (NCBI taxonomy): domain Eukaryota; kingdom Metazoa; phylum Chordata; class Mammalia; order Primates; family Cercopithecidae; genus Theropithecus; species Theropithecus gelada. The sequence continues at coordinate 59,466,939 of NC_037681.1, read as the reverse complement.
ATAATGTTTAGAGTATGGGAGAATTGACATCATGAGATATTATAGTACTTCATTAATACTATTTAAGGTCTTCTGAATGTCATTCATTAAAGTTTAAAAATTTTTCTTCATAAAGGATCTTTTTTTTTTTTTTTTTGAGAAGGAGTCTCACTCTGTCATTGGGGCTGGAGTGCAGTGGCATGATCTCGGCTCACTGCAACCTCCGCTTCCTGGGTTCAAGCGATTCTCCTGCCTCAGCCTCCCAAGTAGCTAAGATTACAGATGCACACCACCACACTCATTTAATTTTTGTATTTTTAGTAGAGACAAGGTTTTACCATGTTTGTCATGCTGGTGTCGAACTCCTGACCTCATGTGATCCACCTGCCTTGGCCTCCCAAAGTGCTGGGATTACAGGCGTGAGCCACCATGCCCGGCCCATAAAGGTTTTAGACACATTTTATAAGATTATTTTCATGGTTACTGTATTTTATTTTTGCAACTATCATTAAAAAATTCTATTTTCTGTGTTTTGCTTATGTAGGAGTACAACTATCTTTTATAAATTATTTCAACAATTTTACTAAACTCACTTATTAACTCTTGTAATTTTTCTATAGATTCTTTTGGGTTTTCAATTAGAATAATTATATTACCTGCAAATAATAACAGTTATATTCCTTCCTTTCCAATCTTTTTTGTCTTATTGGCTAGGACCTACAGACAATGTTGAGTAGACATTGTGATAGTAGATATCCTTGTCTTGTCCCTGGTTTTAAAGGTAGTTCTTTTAGTATTACACTCTTGATTATGATTTTTGTTGCAGGCTTTTTGCTTATATCCTTTATCAAGTTTAGGAAATGTTCTTCTATTTCTAGGACCTAAGTTTTTGCTTGTATATTTGTTAGGAACCATGAATTGTTACCTTTTCTGTGTCTATTGTCATTTTTCCCCTTTATTTTGTTATTGCAGGAATCACAAAAGATTTACTTTTGTTGAACCAGTCTCAGTTCCTGAAATAAGCCCAAGTCAGTCATGGTGTACTATCTTTTCTAAACATATCTAAATTTGGTTTGCTACTCTTTTTTTTTTTTTTTTTTTTTTTTAAGGTAAGGTCTCACTCTGTCACCCAGGCTGGAGTGCAGTGGTGTGATCTTGGCTTACTGCAGCCTCCGCCTCCTGGGCTCAAGCAATTCTCCCACCTCAGCCTCCCCAGTAGCTAGGACCACAGGTGTGTGCTACCACGCCTGGCTAATTTTTGTGTTTTTGGTAGTGATGGGTTTTTGCTTTGTTACCCAGACTGGTCTCGAACTCTTGAGCTCAAGCCTCAGCCTCCTAAAGTGGTGGAATTACAGGCATGAGCCATCACACCCGGCCCAGTTTGCTACTTTTGTTTATGATTTTTTTTCATCTATGTCCATGAGCAGTTATTCTTTCCTAGATAATGTTGGTTTGGTTTAGTGTCAGTTGTACACAGCACACATTGTATGAGGTTGGAATTGTCTATTTCTGGAAAGATAAAATTACCTTCTTTGTGGGAAGATTTTAAACCTTTGATACAATTTCTTTAATGATTAGAAAACTATTAGAAATGTTTTATTTCTTTTTGAGTCAGTTTTGATAATTTACAATTTTTAGGAATTTGTTCACTTTACCTAAATGTTTAAAGCTTTTCTTGAAGTTTCTCATAATTTTCTCTTTTTAAACTGCTATATTTGTAGTCATGCCCCTCCTTCTTGTGTATAATACAGTAATATTTGTGCCTTCTCTTTTTTTCTTGATCTTTTAGCAATTTTTCTATTAGTACTTTTCAAAGTATCAACTTTGTTTTTAATTTTTTTAATTTTAAACATTTATTATAATATTTTGAGAGGGAGTCTCTCTGTTTTGTCCAGGCTGGTCTCGGACTCCTAGACTCAGGTAATCCTCCCGCTTCAGCCTCCCAAGTGGATGGGATTACAGGCGTCAACCACCACACCTGACTCTCAAGTTTGCTTTTTATTTATTAACTGTTGCTTTTCTTTATTTCTTTCCTTCTTTTAAAGGAGAAAAAAAGGTTGAAAAAAATGTAGGAGCCACTTGATAAAAGAATTTCAGGTTTGTTTCCCTAGATGTAATACAGGAACCTTAAACTCATGTCAGACTTGAATTTCTTATCTTTCCTGGAAAATATTGTCTTCTAGTATTTCCTATCCTAAGTTGGTGGTTCTCTCTTGTTGATGCCCCCACCACCCAAAAAAATAGTTATCCCAGCCTACCTCCTTTTACCTTAACAGGCCCTTCTTTCCCACCTCCCACTGTTTCTGCCTCGGTCCAGGTCTTCATTCTTTCTTCTTACAGAGCTGGTGGCATCATTCCAACTAGTTTTGTTTCCTTCAGCCTCATCTCTTTTAACCCATCCTTCATACTGACATTTTTGACTTCAGCAAACAGTCCAATTATGTCCATGTCTCATTTAAAACCTTACAATTATTTTCTGCTACCCTGATCACTTCCTAACTCTTTAGCATGATATGCAACCTGGGCCTTCCAGTCTCCCTACATGTACTCTTTGGTCCATGGTCCAACCTAGTTGCCCCAACACATCATTTTGTTCTTGGTCTCTATGCCTTTTTTTTTTCTGAGACGGAGTTTTGCTCTGTCGCCCAGGCTGGAGTGCAGTGGCACAGTGCATTGGCTCACTGCAACCTCTGCCTCCCAGTTTCAAGTGATTCTCATGCCTCAGCTTCCCGAGTAGCTGGGACTACAGGCATGTGCCACCATGCCTGACAAATTTTTTTTTTTTTTTTTTTTTTGAGAGAGAGTTTTGCTCTTTTTGCCCAGGCTGGGGTGCAATGGCGCGATCTTGGCTCACCGCAACCTCCACCTCCCAGGTTCAAGCGAATCTCCTGTCTTAGCCTCCCAAGTACCTGGGATTACAGGCACGTGCCACTACGCCCGTGCCTGTAATAAAAAATAATTTTGTATTTTTCGTACAGATGGGGTTTCTCCATGTTGGTCAGGCTAGTCTTGAACTCCTGACCTCAGTTGATCGCCTGCCTCGACCTCCCAAAGTGCTGGGATTACAGGCATAAGCCACCGCACCCAGCCAGAGAAAATATTTTTAGTTTGTTTATGGGAAAGATGTAAGTGCTCTGACTTGTTTGATTTTTGTCTTTTTAAATTTAATTTTTCTTCCCCCCGCCGAGATGGTCTCACTCTGTCGCCCAGGCTAGAGTGCAGTGGCACTGTCTCTGCTCACTGCAACCTCTGCCTCCTGGGTTCAAGCAATTCTCCTGCCTCAGTTGGGACTACAGGTGTGCCCCACCACGCCCGGCTAATTTTTGTATTTTTGTTAGAGATGGGGTTTCACCATGTTGGCCAGGCTGGTCTGGTTTTTTTTTTTTTTTTTCCCTGAGATGCAGTCTCACTCTCACTCTCATCCAGACTGGAGTGCAGTGGCACGATCTTGGCTCACTGCAGCCTCCACCTCTTGGGTTCAAGTGATTCTCCTGCCTCAGCCTCCCCAGTAGCTGGGATTATAGGTGGGCACCACCACATCTGGCTAATTTTTGTGTTTTTAGTACACACAGGGTTTCATCATGTTGCTCAGGCTGGTCTCAAACTCCTGACCTCAGGTGATCCACCCACCTCAGCCTCCCAAAGTGCTGGGATAACAGGTGTAAGCCACCGCTCCCAGCCCAAGCTGGTCTTAAATTTTATTTCTTGATGGAAGATTTTTGCCTTGGTTTTTAACCTCAGAGTGAGGACAAATAAGTACCTAAAGCATCAAACATTGACTAAAGAATTGTAACACTAAGAAAGAGATTTTGATGATTCCAATCTTTATTATTTAGCTTTGAGAATACCAGTTTTATCTCAAATTCTGTCTTTATGTGTATAAATAAAAGTAGCAGATCTGAGCTCAAGACATGACAGAACATAATTTAGAATCTTTCCCAGTTCTCCAGAGAGCCATTAACTAGCAAGCGATATGAAAGATTCATCAGAATTCAACATAATATTTTCTGGCAGTTTACCCAAGGTGTTCCTGAATACACTTGAAGGACTTACTTATCAAACAACTAGGAATTGATATATACCTAAATCCCTTTGCCTTTTCAGATTCCATAAAACCTGGCAATAACAGCCAACAAAGTTACTTCAGAATCTGCTGGAACTTACTAGAGACAAAATGAACTGTCCAGATAGAATCGAGTAGTCCTTAAGGAAAGTTTATAATTCCAGAGTTTTCATCTTTAATTGAATATAGTGATTACTCCTTAAAAGAACAATTACTATAAAATTCTTATTCAGGCTGTTGTTAATTATTTAGTAATATTTAAATTACTTTAAGAAAATACAGTTAAAGAAGTATATGAAATTTTCTGTCAGTAAACATAAGTATAAAATGTAATGTTTTTTGAAAACTATTAGGTTGGTGCAAAAGTAATTGATGTTTTGCCATTAAATGGCAAAACTGGGAAAACCCACATAGTTTAAACCCAGTTTGAAGTGCTTATTTATAATTGCTCATAAACACATGCAACTCAGAATCAGCTGTACATGGCCTCTGAAGACTGCCGTAAGATTTGACAGGGTAACCTATTCTATACAGAGTTGAAGAACTTGGATCATTTGATCTATTAAATGTGTCTAAGTACCATTTATGATGAAATGGAGCACTTTGGCTGTAACACTATCTCATGGAATAGAAGTGTTTTTATTCTGCCTATATGTGAAATAAAATACTACTTCTGTTTGCTGTCTAAAGAAATATCCTAACAGCATCTTCTTGAAAGAATAAAGAACAGCCTGTGTATTTTTAGGAGTTGGTACTCTGCTTGCCTTTTAAGTATGGATCATTGCCTTTGTTTTTCAGTTAGAGTTTTTAAGTTTTATTTTTGTTTTCAAGGGGGTAAAACAGTTTATCGATCTCTTAAATACATGGATGAGTTTTGTGATTCCCATTTGACGATTTTAAGATGTGAGAAAGGTTAATGTCCAGAAGCTAAGAAGTGCGGTTGGCATCATGCCTTATTTTCTGTTTAAGCCAACTGATGATTTGTTTGATTTATTTAATAGTTCTTCTTTGGATATTAGTAACCACCAATAAATAAAACTGAATATGAATTTCCAAAGCTTTGCTTATACAAAGTGCCAAACTTAATCAACATTTGAATTATATGTGCTAGAATTATAAGCAATATCACATTGTTGTTTTTAACCATTGCATTTTCACCGTTGTGGCTATATACAACTCTATATAATTAACATCTGTTTTAGTTCTAACTGTTTTTGTATGGTGAATGGTTTCTGCTTTAAAGGCTTATGCTCCTGAAATCAGCCAAACACAACCAGACTCTCTAGTCTTACCATCACACCTTTTCAGTTTTAATTCCAAGAAAGAAATATTTTATTCCCCTCACCTCTATAACACAGAAGCCTTGAGTATCCCCTGAATCGTCAGGGGTTTAGAGTGAAAAGGAGAAAATTATAAGTATATAAAGCCCTGCCCAGTTGGAACATCACTGTCCAAAAGAGGAAATAGACAAGAGAACATGTAATTATAAGTCAACATGATAAACCCAATAACAGAAATGTGGTACATAGTACAGGGATTAACCCAGGGAAGAGTATAAGGACCATATGAGCAGGGATTATGTTTGATTCATATCTGTATATCCAGCACCTAACAAAGAGTCTGGTATTTAATAGATTCAACAAATCAGTTAAATGAATGAGATTAATTCTGCCTTAAAGATAAGAAACAAGGAAGTCTTCCTAAATGGGGTGTAATCTGGGTTTTGAAATTCAAATAGCTTAGAAGAAGAGGACAAGGAAAAAAAATTGAAAAAAAAAAAAAAAGCCAAATAGGCAGATAAAAAAAGTTAAGAAAATGAATGACAGGCATGGGGAACAGTGTGAGTGAAACTGCATGCCATGTTTTAGCAAACTGCAAATAGTTCAGATTGCATCAGCATAAAGTGTAAATTGAAGAGCAGCTGGAAATGGAGCTATATTAGTGAAGAATTATATACAAGGGCTTCTTTGAAAAACAATGAACTTTACAAAAAAACTTAATCATACTTTCTTGAATACTTTCTAAAACATGTTTCGGGATGTCTAGACCCTTTCTTCAAAGGCCTTTGATATTTTTAAAAGGTAATTAGAATTATTAAAGAAATATTTTCCTTTTAACATTTATTATCTTCTCTAACATTTGAGATTTATGTCAGATTTTTAATATTTTATATAACTTATAAACATTGCGGTCCTTTGTGTAACCAATGATGATTTTCCCTTTTCAAATTAAAAAGATTTATAGGACTGTATTTGCATTTATGACGTGAGATAGATGTGTATTAGATAGTATGACAACATACTTCAAGCCAAGTTTTATATGGAAGCCCACTATGTAAGTAGATATGGTCCATGGGCATCCACTCCCTACACTTATGGGTCTACTAGGGTACTCTGCAGATTCCTCCAGGTTCAACAGTCAAGGGTTTAGTGGAAAGAGCCAAGAGGCCTGGGTTCAGTATTTACAGTTAGTGACTGGATTGTGGGTGTCTCCTTTTTCTTTCTCATCGTCTAAATAAAGGGACTGTCTGGGTGCAGTGGCTCACGCCTGTAATCCCAGCACTTTGGGAGGTCAAAGTGGGCAGATCACTTGAGGTCAGGGGTTCGAGACCAGCCTGGCCAACATGGTAAAACCCTGTCTCTACTAAAAATACTAAAAAAAAATTAGCCCAGCGTGGTGGCAGGCACCTGTAATCCTAGCTATTTGGGAGGCTGAGGCAGGAGAATTGCTTGAACCCGGGAGGTGGAGGTTGCAGTGAGCCAAGGTCGCACCACTGCACTCCAGTCTGGGCGACAGCAAGACTCTGTCTCAAATAAATAAATACAGTAAATAGAGGGACTTAGTTAAATGACTTCTAAAGTCCCTTTTAACTCTAAGTCTGTGGCTTTATAAATCTGTAGCTATAGTTTATGTGATGCTGGGGCTTTGAACTGGAATGTAACCCCCCAATTATAGCTACATTTTCCAGGACTACATCTAAGTGAAATCAGGAGCAGTCTATATTGTGTTTTTCTAAAAAACTTAAGTTGTTCTTTTTTTCATGTTAAATTTAAGATTTTGGTAGAATAGGTGGAACTATCTCACAGGTAATTTGAAGTTTGGGTCTAAAACTGAGGAGAGAAATCAGGACTAGGGATAGATTTGGGGTTATCCATACAGGTGACTGTTAAACGTGGAAGTAAATGAGGTTATTTAGGGGGCAGAAGAGAAGGGAGTGAACAATCAAGAGTAGAAGGGGTGGAGGAATGGAGGAAGATATGGAACTCTACAAGGACATGGAAAAGGAATAAGAAAGTAGGGAAGAAATTGAATAGAGTATGTCCTAGTACTAAGGAAAGAGTTTTCAGAAATGAAAGGAACTTGACTGAGAGAACCAGATAGAAATAGCCCACCATGTGGTGTTAGCATTCACTGCCAAATGAAGATGTTGGTCATTAAGATAAAGGTTATCTGAAAAGACAGTTTAAGCCATTGGGGGCATGCAAATTGGTGTACAAAAAGAAAACTTTTGCAAGTTCCAGGTTTTTTTTTTTTTAAAGGTCATGCTAAGTATTGAAGAGGAATAAGTTTATATGGTTTGATACCTACACACATTAATCAGAGTGTGGTGGTATGGTGAATGGAGAGCACAGAACTCAGAATTATGAATTCTGGGTTCTAGTACACACTCTCTATTATTTTAACTGTGCAACCATCCAGTCACCTAACAGGGTGGAGATACTTGTAAACAGATAAATTATAATCAAATTGCTAATTGTTGTACTCAATATGATCAGAACTTCTTGGGCAAATGATTTAAGCCTTCTGGGTTTCTTCACCTGTAAAATTAAATTGTTAAGAAAAATTTGTTTTAGGCCAGACACAAGGTCTCATGCCTGTAATCCTAGCACTTTGGAAGGCCAAGGCAGGTGGATTACCTAAGGTCGGGAGTTTGAGACCAGTCTAGCCAACGTGGTGAAACCCCGTCTCCACTAAAAATACAGAAATTGGCCGGGCGTGGTGGCAGGTCCCTGTAATCCCAGCTACTAGGGAGGCAGAGACAGGAGAATTGCTTGAACCCAGGAGGTGGAGATTGCAGTGAGCTGAGATCACACCACTGCACTCCAGCCTGGGTGGCAGGGTGAGACCCTGTCTCAAAAAAATAATAAATAAATAAATTTTGTTTTAAAGCTTGTAATCTATGTAGTACCTCTTAATGCAGTTCTGGATTGTTACAATGCTGTTTGCCTTTAAAATGTGTATGAATGCATACATATATATGTATACATATATGTACTTTTTTTTTTTTTTTTTTTTTGAGACGGAGTCTGGCGCTGTCGCCCAGGCTGGAGTGCAGTGGCCGGATCTCAGCTCACTGCAAGCTCCGCCTCCCGGGTTTGTGCCATTCTCCTGCCTCAGCCTCTGGAGTAGCTGGGACTACAGGCGCCCGCCACCTCGCCCGGCTATTTTTTTGTGTTTTTTAGTAGAGACGGGGTTTCACCGTGTTAGCCAGAATGGTCTCGATCTCCTGACCTCGTGATCCACCCATCTTGGCCTCCCAAAGTGCTGGGATTACAGGCTTGAGCCACTGTGCCCGGCCATATATGTACTTTTTAAGAATTATTATATAGGATATTATCTTTTATTGTTGTTTTGAGACAGGGTCTCCCTCTGTTGGCCAGGCTGGAGTACAGTGGTGTAATCATAGCTCACTGCAGCCCTGGCATCCTGGATTTAAGCGATCCTTCCACCTCAGCCTCTGGAGTAGGTGGGGACTACTACAGGCATGTGCCAGCCTACTGGGCTTTTTTTTTTTTTTTTTTTTTTTTTGGTAGAGACAGGTTTTCCCTGTGTTGCCTAGGCTGGTCCTGAACTCCTGGCCTTAACTGTTCCTCATTGGTCAGCCTCAAAGTGTTAGGATTACAGGCATTAGCCACCACTCCCAGTCTAGTACACTGTTTATAAAATTTTCCCTGTACACTGAGGCTGTCACACCCTCTCAGTTATTGAAGTGTAGTAGGACAGGCCATATTGTGTGCTCTGAGCCAGTGAGTACTGTGCACTTTTATCCAGTAAGTGCCCTACCCACTTGTTGGAGAGTTGAGCATGTTTTGGAACATGTTAGTGTTTCTCTCCTGGTACTGTCTTTTCTTGCCATTTATTTAGTAAGGAACAAAGGGATGCAAGTAAAGACTATCATGCTGTTTATTAACATGCAAGCTTTACAGAGGCCACTGGCCTGAGATTCAACTGAAGAAATGGTCAAGGCTGCTTTCCAGTGTGGACTCTTAAGTAAAACTTTTAATTAAAAAAAAAAAATTAAAGAAATGATTGAGAAGAAAGAAGGTAAAGATTATTAGCCCACCAATATTCCTAAAGTATAGACAGTCACAAATTTTGTGTCCTTTGATATAGGGTGACTTTGTGTTCACAAATATTATTTAAATTTTTCAAGCTTGTAATATACATGCCCTGCATAGTCCTTGCTGCCATAGATACACCGGTGAACTTGATGAGACATGCTCTTCCTGGATTTTATCATTTATTAGGAATGGTAAAATTAAACAACAGTCAGAGGCCCATAGGAGTTCAGTTTTGCCCAAGCAGAATGTTGAATAAATGTTCTAACTGGTTCCTGGCAAAAATCATATAAACTGTATCTTTTATCATCACCTCGGCCTCTCCCTTTCCCCATTTCTGCAATGTATTGTAACCACAGTATGAGAAAAAACATGCTGAAATTATTTAGTTAGGTAAACTGGATCTCCAGGAACATATAACTTTGTGACTGGGAAAAAGGGTTGAGAACTCCTGACTTCTAGGTCAGTATCATTCAAATATGTGCTTGCAAGCCAGACCACATTTTTAAGTACAAACCCCCCTTTTTTTTTTTTTTTTTTTTTTTAGACACAGTCTTGCTCTATCGCCCAGGCTGGAGTGCAGTGGCACGATCTTGGCTCACTGCAGCCTCTGCCTCCTGGGTTCCAGCAATTCTCCTGCTTCAGCCTCTTGGATAGCTGGGATTACAGGCGCACGCCACCATACCTGGGTAGTTTTTGTATTTTTAGTGGAGATGGAGGTTCACCATGTTGGCCAGGCTGGTCCCAAACTCCTGACCTCAGGTGATCTGTCCGCCTCAGTCTCCCAGAGTGCTGGGATTACAGGCATGAGCCACCGTGCCCGGCCACAAACCCACATTTTTTAAAGTTTTAAAAATTTGTTTAATGATATGGAACCCACATTTTAATTACTTTGCTTTTTGTTTATAGGTCCAGGGGCAAGTTCATCCTACTCTCGAGTCTAATGATGATGCTCTTCAGTATGTTGAAGAATTAATTTTGCAATTATTAAATATGCTATGCCAAGCTCAGCCCCGAAGTGCTTCAGATGTAGAGGTATGACAAATGTTGTCTTGTATTTACTTTATATGTAATTTGTGTGTTGGCTGTAATGTCAGTGAAGGGGGAAAGAATTTGCTCCATATATATATATGGTATATAAGAAAATGCAGCCTGGATTTTACTCTTTACAGGTTGAGTATCCCTTATCCAGAATGCTTGGGAACAGAAGTGTTTTAGATTTTGAGGTTTTTTTTTGTTTTTTTTTTTTTTTTTGATTTTTGGAATATTTGCTGTATACTTACTGGCTGAGCATCCCAAATCCAAAAACCCAAACTCTGAAGTGTTCCAGTGAGCATCATGTCAGCGTCTAGAAGTTTTGAATTTTGGCCTGATGTGGTGGCTCAAGCCTGTAATCCGAGCACTTTGGGAGGCCAAAGCGGAAGGATCACTTGAGCCCAGGAGTTTGAGACCAGCCTGGGAAACAAAGTGAGACCCCCATCTCTAAAAAAAAATTTGTTTTTAATTAGCTAGGCATGGTGGCATGTGCCAGTCTGTAGTCCCAGCTACTCAGGAGGCTGAGACACAAGGATCACTTGAGCCCAGGAGATGGAAGCTCCAGTAAGCCCTGAATGAAAGAGTGGAACCCTGTCTCAAAAAAAAAAAAAAAAAGAAGCTAAAAGTTTCAGATTTTGGATTTTTGGATTAGGGATAATCAGCCTGTATTGCATGTATGATAGTTTGTATATATTCCAGCTGTTAAACTATTCATTTTTTGTTTGTAAGCTAAACCGAACAATTTCTTGATGATAGAATGATATACCCATACTTTTAGGAGTGGCATATGTCCAAGCATTTCTTTTATTAAAGCCAGCTAACATTCCAAAAACATTTCTATTAATGTTTTGATCTTCAGTTGTTACATGCATTTTAAGTCGTAAGTGAATTATTTCCTAGCAATTGAGAGAGAGGGAATCATCTAAACACCTAGGAAGAAGGTTCTGTAATCTCTTAAAAAGATGATATGGCCCCTGTCTTTTTAGGGCTTATGATTTAATGGAGATACAGATAGATATGTAGTCAGTAACATAATGTGATCTATGAGTAAAGAGTATATGGGAAACCATGAAAGGGGCAACTGATAGAGGCTTTGGGGTTTGGGATAGCTTCCAAGAAGAAGATATATCTAAACTGAGTTCAGAAGGAGTCGAAAGTTGGAGAGAAGAAAAAGGTTTGAAGTACCAGCTGTAGAAAATGGGAGATACAGCTAGAAATAGAAAGAGTTCTCTGGCAATGATGAAGGACCATTTGACTTTAATGACTTCAAGTGTACAGTAGTTCAAATCTTTGAGTTTCTGTGACTTTGCTTTTGCAGCACTCAAGTGTGAGCACAAAAAAAAGATAGTTGGACTGAATGGTGTTTCCTCATGGATGTATAGCAGCAGAACAGTAGGGCAAGGGAATTGTAAAAACTGGTAATAGCAGTGCTTTGCAACCTTTTCAGGACACAACACACATAGAATGTAATGTTTTTATGGCACACAGTGATTTGGTAGGAAGTAATCTCTAGCAACCTCAGGCCTTGTGCTGCTCCCCTGACGCTGAGGAATTGATAGACAGGCACATCCAATGAGAAACTGCTGAGAAGAGCATCACTGAATCAAAATTGGATAAGGAAAAAAGTGAAATGTGATAATAGCTGATTGGTTTGCTATATAGTATTATGCACTAGTCTGAATACTTTCATGCTTTGTATTTCATTTAAACCTTGTAATAATCCCATCAAGATGGTATTGGTTTTTTCCCTACTAGAATGTAAGCTCCAGGGATTTTTTTTTTTTTTTTTTTTTTTTTTTTTACTTGTTCACTGTTGAATCACCAGCACCGAGAACAATATCTGGCACAGAGAAGACACTCAGAAATATAAGTTGAATGAATGAATGTGGAAACTGAAGCACAGAGAGGTTGAATAACCTGCCCAAGGTCATAGTTATTAAGTAGTGAAGCCAAGACTTTTAACCAGAAAGTCTAGCTTTTTGAGCATGCATTCTAATACCAGGTAGGAGAGGGCACATATAATGGAAAAACATGGAGAGAACAGGGTACTAGAGTTCTCAGTAAGGTCAGAGAACTGATAATATTAGGACATCTGAAAGAGATAAATAGAATAGATTGAGATGAGAGAAAGAGTTGTTTGAACGTAAGACTTCATTAAGTAACATAGTTACAAAGCAGGATGTGGCTAGACCAGGGGTGAAGGTCCCCAAGATGAGGTGTTTATGGAATTAAGAGGCCAGGGTATTTTGTGTGTCCCTAATGTAAACCATAAAGTTGGACAGAATGGTAGCAGGACTTTACATGAGAATGGAAGAGTGATGTTAATACCTCTTAATACCACCACAGTGGGGTTTAGGTTTCAACATGAATTTGGGAGGGGCACAAACATTTGGACCATAGCAAATGGTGTCTTATATTCTTTTATCAGGAAATAATTTTCCATTTTCCTCATTCACTAGGATTCAGTATTTCTTTAATACACTTACAAAACTTTCTATTAAAATAACAAGGTTCCTAAATTTAGCAAGCCCTAAGTATGTTTTGTGATGAGTCATAAAATATTTTTCTTAGGTTTTGAGGGTCACATAAGAAAAATGTATTTAGAGGCTGGGCATAGTGGCCCACACCTGTAATCCCAGCACTTTGGAAGGCCGAAGCAGGCAGATAACCTAAGGTTGGGAGTTTGAGAACAGCCTGGCCAACATGGTGAAAACCCATCTCTACTAAAAGAAAAAAAAAATACAAAAAATTAGCTGGGCGTGGTGGCAGGCACCTGTAATCCCAACTCCTCAAGAGGCTGAGGCAGGAGAACTGCTTGAACCTGGGAGGCAGAAGTTGCAGTGAGCCAGGATTGCACCATTGTGGGAGGCAGAAGTTGCAGTGAGCCAAGATTGCACCATTGTACTCCAGCCTGGGTGACAGAGCAAGATCCATCTCAAAAAAAAAAAAGAAAAAGAAAAAAATGTATTTTAAAAATAGATCAATCTGAATTAGCAGAATATACACATTTAAAAATCTTTCTAAAGAATACACTTCGTAATGGTTCTCAGAGGCTGTATTGATTGGAGAGAAAAGGAATTGGGGAAGATTCATTCAAAGAATGCATATTTACAGTTAGGAGGAATAAGTTCAAGAGATCCTATTGTACAGCATGGTGACTATAGTTAATGATGGTATATTGTATTCTTGAAAATGCTAAGAGTGGATATTGATTGTTCTCACCACAAAAATAACTATGTGAGGTAATGCATTTGTTAATTAGCTAGATTTAGCCATTCCACAGTGTATATGTACTTCCAAGCATCATCATGTTGTACATGATATACATGTACAGTCAATGTAAGGAATAAATAAATTTGGCTGGTAATTTGGTGAAATTACAGGTTCACACCTTTAATCCCAGCACTTTGGGAGGCCAACGTGGGCAGATTGCCTGAGCCCAAGAGTTCAGGACCAGCCTGGGCAATGTGGCAAAACCCTGTCTCTACTAAACATACAAAAAATTAGCTGGCTATGAGGGTACATGCCTGTGATCCCAGCCACCTGAGAGGTTGGGGTGGGAGGATTGCCTGAGCCCAGGAGGTTGATACTGCAGTAAGCTGTGATCGTGCCATTGCACTCCTGACAGAGTGAGACTCTGTCTAAAAGGAAAAAAAAAGAAGTTTGAAAAAAAAATGTTTAAAAAATACACTTTGCTTTAAAGTATAAGCATAATTCAAAGTACGGTAGCAATTACTACTTAATTTGGTAGCTCCTAGGGGATATGTCTAAGAGTGATTTTTAGTTGCCCTATAGTTTTAGGAAAATAGGTGCTTCAAAAGTGCTTGAAAACAGATGGATTGTGCATACATATTTTGCTGATGGTAATTAAAAAGTTTTGGTAAATTGTACTACAGATTATCACAAATTGTATCATAGTCCAAATGAGTGGAATTTTGTTTTATTGATGTAGCCAGTAATCACTAATCTGTACTGCCAATATATTAGTATTTACTGTCAGGCAGTGTTGCAGATGAATAAGGGAGTAGAGTCGTGCCTCAGTTTCTGTGGGGGATTGGTTGCAGGCTGCTGCCTGAAGATACCAAAATCCATGGATGCTCAAGTCCCTTATATTAAATGGCATAGTATTTGCATATAACTAATGTACACCCTCCCATATGCTTTAAATCATCTCTAGAATACTTATACAATACCTAATACAAAGTAAATGTTGCCAAGTGTAGTGGCTTGCGCCTGTACTCCCACCTACTCAGGAGGCTGAGGTGGGAGGATCACTTGAGCCCAAGAGTTCAAGGCTACAGTAAGCTATGATCGTGCCAGTGCACTTCAGTCTGGGTGACAGAGTGAAACTCTAACTCTTAAAAAAAAAAAAATTGAATTATATGTGAATAGTTATTACATTGTATTTTAAATTTTGTATTTTTAAAATTTTTTAAAAATATTTTTGATCTGCGGTTGGTTGAATCCACAGATGCAGAACCATGGATATGGAAGGCCCACTGTATTATATATATTTTAATGCTTTGGGAATGCAGAAGAAGGGTATATATTATTTGGCTCTGTTGATTCCAATTAATTCAAATGTTAAAAGATAGTATAAAAATTGCTCCAATCTGGTTTATTTTTCCCTCTTTTATAATAAGTATAATTTTGTGTATTTAAACTTTGAAAAAATAGAGGCAAAAGCTAGTATTTTTTCCTGTGTTATGACCCTAGTAAAGTATATTCTCTAATTTCTTAGGTCTTGTCCTTTCATAATTGTACTTGTTCTTTACTTGACTAGACTGATTTCCTTTGTTATGCCTTCCCTTTCTGGTGTATACGTACCTATATTTAACCAGCTTTGGTTTCTTAGGACACTGATACATTTTTCTTTTCCTCATTCATCTCAGGCTTTTTTTTTTTTTTTTTTAACTCCTTTATCTTAGACTTTTTCTTGTCATTAGCCCTTCATCGTAAAATGTCAAATGTCTGATTTCTTTTTCCATTCATTTTTTTTCTTTAGCTTTTTTCCCTTGGAATCCTAAAGAGTCCTTGTAATTTCTTTCTTTCTTTTCTTTTTTTTTTTTTGTGAGACAGAGACTCACTGTGTCACCCAGGCTGGAGTGCAGTGGTATGATCTCAGCTCACTGCAACTTCTGTCTCCCAGGTTCAAGCGATTATCGTGCCTCAGCCTCCTGAGTAGCTGGGACTACAAGCGTGCACCACCATGCCTGGCTAATTTTTGTATTTTTAGTAAAGACAGGTTTTCACCATATTGGCCAGGCTGGTCTTGAACTCCTGACCTCAAGCAGTCCGCCCACCTCAGCCTCCCAAAGTGCTGGGATTACAGGCATGAGCCACCACACCCAGCCAAGTCCCTATAATTTGTAATAAGCTTTCCATTAACATTTAGATTCCCCAAATAATTTATCCATATTTTCTACCTTTCTAAACAAAAACAAATTTCTCCCACACATAAAAAAGTATATGGGGATCTGAATTTTTTTTAACTGAAGTACATATGTAGGAATTTATATAGGACCTAGAATATTTGTATTGGATTTGGTCAAGATTATCTTTTTAAACCTATTTTTTATGTAAAGGAAAAAACAGCGTTCTGCTAATAATAGAGGTGAATCTCAAACTTAGCTCTGTATCTCATTAATGTTTCCCAGAGGTACTAGATATTAATAAAGATAGAGTTTCTCATTTAATACAAATAAAATTATTAATCTTGAAATTAGGAGAGTAATAGTATTCTAATTCATGAATCTTTCATTGATCAGTCCTCCTTGGCCTTCTTTTTAAAAATACATGAAGGCCTGAGTGCAGTGGCTCATGTGTGTAATCCCAGCACTTTGGGAGGCCAAGGGAGAAGGATCACTTTGAGCTCAGGCGTTCCAAAGTAGCCTGGGCAACATAGCAAGATCTCATTTCTACTAAAAATAAAAAAATTAGCTGGACATGGGGGCACATACATATAGTCCCAGCTACTTGGGAGGCGGAGGCAGGGGGGATCACTTAAGCCCAGGAGTTTGAGGCTCCAGTGAGCTATGATTGCATCATTGCACTCCAGCCTGGGTGATAGAGCAAGACCCTGTTCCCCCTCAAAATAAATAAAAAGTAAAGAAATATAAAATATTTGTGAAAGAAATTTTATTTTGCTATAAAATTATAAATTTGCCACTACAAGAAATAAAGTAATTCCTTCGGTTTGGCCTCTCCACATTCGAAACACCTTTTTTTTTTAAAAAAAAAAAACCCTATGAATTTTTCCCCATGCATTTTGACCCTTGGCATTATCTCCTAAGTATATATTTGGTAATTGGATTTCATTAATACCCTTGTAAGTAAGTTTAAAATGTGCTGTGCTTCATTATTACCACTTTGCCTTTTTAAAAATCATTTGAGATTTTCTTTCCTCTTCTTTACTTCCTCAAAACAATAAACCTGGAATGAGGTAGACGTAATTGATAATGGACGGGGGTTGCTGTTCTGTTTTTTCTTCTACCTCAACTGCTTCCTACAGTTAGTCTCTGTAATTCCACCACTGGTGATTTTTTTTTTCAAAGACATGTAAATCTATTTAGAATTAATTGTCAGGTTGAGTTCAACTTCTATCCTTTTCTATTGCTTTTTTTTTTTATTTTTACTTTTTTCTACTGCTTTTATATCTACACTGTGCACCAGTGTTTTTAGACTCCAGGTCATGGCCTGGAGTCATAAAATTACTTTAGTGCATTGCCCAACCTCATTTTAAAAAATGAAACAGGCCGGGCACAGTGGCTCACACCTATAATCCTAGCACTTTGGGAGGCTTAGGTGGGCGGATCACCTGAGGTCAGGAGTTCAAGACCAGCCTGGCCAACATGGGGAAACCCATCTCTACTAAAAATACAAAAATTAACTGGGCATGGTAGCACACGCCTGTAATCCCAGCTACTTGGGAGGCTGAGGCGGGAGAATCACTTGAACCTGGGAGTGGTGGTTTCAGTGAGCTGAGATTGCACCACTGCACTCCAGCCTGGGCAACAGAGCAAGACTCTGTCTCAAAATAAGTAAATATATAAATAAAAAACAGAATAGAAAATGCCAGTGTGCTACATATAATAAGGACAGGTTTGTTTTAGGAAACTTTGCTTCATTTGACTATGTGTGCAGTATTTTAGGGTATAATGTAAAAATGTGTTGAAAATTTATTCTTACTATGAGTTGGGATTTTAAAAAGTGTTGGAAAGCCACAGGGTCATAGCATTATTAGGTTTGTACCATGGTTACACTTAGTTAATCATGGGTTAAACCCATCACTATAAACATTTTAACTGAAAACCACGTAAGTTAGTCCTGAATATCTTGTCATTTTTGGATTAGCAAGTCTGTAAAATAAACTTGGAAAAAAGAAAAGAATTCTTGTTTTGGATGTTCCCTTCTCTCCCTTTACCCCTTCCCTTTTCTCCTTTTTTACCTGCGATGCCTTCTCCATATTTGGACCTTTGTATTGCCTTTTACTGTATGAGGCTGGTGTCCTGGCAAATAGCTTTTCAACCAGACAGTTGAAAACGTTTGTAAACCCCATTTTTAACTACTATAATTTATTTCAACATGCTTCTAATTTGATTAATTAGAATTAAAATAACTTTATTTGGAAGCTGATTTAGCCTTGGACATAGATGAAGATAAGATTTATTAAAATTGAATGGATTACACCCCTCAATTTATACATTTGCTCTTAAGATTTCCAAGAATCATTGTGTTCTCCACCCTTCTCACCACCAAGGACATCACAGGGCATCACACTTTTTTTATTTTCCATTTTACTAGCAAATAATTAAAACTTTTAATTCAGATTTATAATTAGGGATGATGTTTAATTTCATCTAGTTTTTATATACTAGTTGAATACTCATTTATTCAAAACACGTGTAAAAGTTATGTAATAGCGACCTCTACTGGTTTTAGTTATGGTATCCTGCAAGTGAATTTTTAAAAGTTTTGAGAGGATGAAAGCGCCTTTTTGAAGTGAATTAGTTTAATAAGGAAGGAAATTCAACTGTGATAGTAACCTGAGTTCTTTCACTCTCAGTGGAAATTTTAACTAAAGAATTTCTGGAAATTAAATTGAAGTATTTTGTTAAAAATGAATGACTATGGGAGGACTTTAAAGAAATTACAGTGTATTAAAATTGCTGTCACCAATGCAAACTGTTGCTTTCCATGATTTGTAAATAGTTCTGAAGTGCCTTTGCATGGTGGATAAAGAATATTCATAGAGGTTTCCAATTGAAAAATGCTGCATGTAATTAGTACTGAAAGTAAGGACGAGTGAGAACTGGATTTAGATATTTACTTCTTGATCTTGGGTGTTGTTCCTTGAAATTTTAGACAAGTACTATTTAAGGTAGCTTCTACTCATTCTTGTAATTAGCTTTATCACAGTGAAGTTGAAATTCAGGATGTGATATTTCCCCTAGATAATAGAAAGAATGTTTAGTCTCTTATTGCCTAATTAAGGAACTAATACATTGACAATTACTGTTTTCTCTTAGTTTCAATATGTTTGTAATGTAAATTATACCACATGTGAAAAGCTCTACTTTTGGTATTCTTTGATTTTAAAAGTAAATTTTAAGTGAAGAGCACTATTTAATATATTTGCTTAGTTGTTGTTTTCCTATTTTCCAAGGAACGTGTTCAAAAAAGTTTCCCTCATCCAATTGATAAGTGGGCAATAGCTGATGCCCAATCAGCTATTGAAAAGAGGAAGCGAAGAAACCCTTTATCCCTCCCAGTAGAAAAAATCCATCCTTTATTAAAGGTAATGCTGAAATACTGCCTTCTTGCCTTTTAAGGGAAAAAGAAAACCCACCATTTTTATACAATAAGAATATATTTTATGGATAATTGAGTCAACTTAAGAGTAAAATTCTCTCATTCTAAGTTTTCCAGAGATTTATGTGGTGGGAAGGGATGCTATGATAATAAGAAAATATAAACTGGGCAACATGATTTAAAGTAATTTCATATCAATAGTAATAAGCAAGTTGAGAGGACTAAGAAAGTTATTGTGGATTTTGTTTATCTCAGATGTAATTAGGACCACAAAGAGAATTTATAAAACTCCTCTTCTTGGTGAGACCTGTGTTCCTATAAATCCTTTTGATGTTAATACTTTGTGTAGAGACCTCTGTGAAAAGGCCATAAGGCTATGTGTAATCTCTGAACAAAAAGATCACCTAAACTCTCCAGTCCTATTTACCATGTAAATAAATAAGTCAGTTGAGTCTCTACGGAACTAATAGAAAAATTGCTGGAAGCTCAAATAATGCTATTTCTATTTTAGTTAATATAATGAACTACTGTTATCTCTCACAACAAAAATATAGGTATTATAATAAGTGAAAACTTAAATGCCAGCGATTTTGTACATACTATAATATGGACAAAATATTAATACTTGTATACATTGAGTTTTATTACTCAACAAAGTTGTTATTATCCATAGTTTGTAAATGAAGTGACAGAGGCAGAAAGTGATTAAGTAACTTCTAGGCCAACTTCACAAGACTCTAAGTGATAGTGTCAGAAAGTTCAGGTTTGCTTGATGTTTTCCAAAATTTAAAGTTAAACACTTGAATGAGTTTAAGATTGTATTTTGCATTCAATTGTTTGAATAGAAATATCTGCCTTATGGAAAACTACTTCATCATTCTCTTCATGATTTTCATTGGCCATACATTGAATTGTATTCTAAGAGAATTAAATTGAGGTATATAAATACTATGTTAATAATCCTAGATTTTGAGTTTTATGTGCTAATTGTGAATATCATTTCAATTTATTTTAATACACCTTTATCATGATACATTTAATAGTTTTTATATACCCTAAAAGATAAATACAGCCTGTCTCCAGTTTGTAACAAACTTCTTATTTCAAAGTTGTTGTTTTTTTCCCTTAAATGAGTTGTTTGGAAAATAGATTTTGTTATTCTGTATGAACAGACCAGTCCCACAAAAGCCCATATTCTCTTTGAAGTCTAATACTAGGGCTATTTAACATTTTCTTTTTTTTTTTTTTTTTGAGACGGAGTCTCGCTCTGTCGCCCAGGCTGGAGTGCAGTGGCCGGATCTCAGCTCACTGCAGGCTCCGCCTCCCGGGTTCACGCCATTCTCCGGCCTCAGCCTCCCGAGTAGCTGGGACTACAGGCGCCCGCCATCTCGCCCGGCTATTTTTTGTATTTCTTAGTAGAGACGGGGTTTCACTGTGTTCGCCAGGATGGTCTCGATCTCCTGACCTCGTGATCCGCCCGTCTCGGCCTCCCAAAGTGCTGGGATTACAGGCTTGAGCCACCGCGCCCGGCCTTAACATTTTCTTAACAGCAGCCATTATTCAGTAGGACATAACATGAATTTTGTTTTCATAGAAATTGCCAGGGTTATACCAGGAATGTGCCCACTATAGTTTGGGGGAGCCCATCTTCCCTTGGTAAAGATAAAAGTATAACCCTGGTAGAGATTCCTAGATACCAATAATATATTAACTCTCATTTTTTGTAAAAGAAAAAACTTGTTTGTTGTAGTTACTTCCAGGTATTCCGAATTAGGTAACAAGGAGCATTTACTCCCTTCTCCAAACTTGGGTCTTCCTTTATAGGTTAGGGATTATCTGTTTGTAATCTCTGCTGCTTAAGTATTTTACATCATTAGAGGTAATTTTGCCTTGCCTTGTCTTAGCTTATATTTTCAATAGTAATACATATATTATTCATTGTTGAACCACTTAAAATTAAATATTGTTGGTAAGCACAGGCCTCAGGAAAAAAGTGTAAGCTAAGTTGCAAATATGTTTTTTATTTTTAATCAGTGTGTTAAATTTACAGTATATGATGTTTAAACATACTTTTCTTTTAATTTTGCAGGAGGTCCTAGGTTATAAAATTGACCATCAGGTTTCTGTTTACATAGTAGCAGTCTTAGAATACATTTCTGCAGACATTTTAAAGCTGGTTGGGAATTATGTAAGAAATATACGGCATTATGAAATTACAAAACAAGATATTAAAGTGGCAATGTGTGCTGACAAGGTAGGAAACTGAGCTTTTATATTTTTTTCTTAAGTTTCTTTTTATGACTTATTAAATGCTAACATACTATTCATGTAGAATAAAATTGTACTACGTGTTGGGGAATATCTCCAGTAACCTAATAGCAGGGATTCAAGATACCACTTTATAGAAATAAGATATTAGATATATGATATTAAAATGTGTTTATATGTCATGCAGTTTTTTTCTTCTGTGCTGTTGCAACTAGGGTTAATTAGAGTAATCTCTTAATAGTTAATTTCTTTTTTCTTTTCTTTTTTTGAGATGGACTCTCGCTCTGTCGCCCAGGCTGGAGTGCAGTGGCACAATCTTGGCTCACTGCAACCTCCGCCTTCTGGATTCAGGCGATTCTCCTGCCTCAGCCTCCTGAGTAGCTGGGATTACAGGCACATGCCACCATGGCTGACTTATTTTTTTTGTTTGTTTTTAGTAGAGACAGGGTTTCACCATGTTTGTCGGGCTGATCTCAAACTCCTGACTGCCTCAGCCTCCGAAAGTGCTGGAATTACAGGCGTGAGCCACCGCGCCTGGCAAATAGTAAATTTCTTTTTCTTTTTTTTTTTTTTTTTTTTTGAGACGGAGACTCGCTCTGTCGCCCCGGCTGGAGTGCAGTGGCCGGATCTCAGCTCACTGCAAGCTCCGCTTCCCGGGTTTACGCTGCCTCAGCCTCCGGAGTAGCTGGGACTACAGGCGCCCGCCTAATTTTTTGTATTTTTTTAGTAGAGACGGGGTTTCACCGTGTTAGCCAGGATGGTCTCGATCTCCTGACCTCGTGATCCGCCTGTCTCGGCCTCCCAAAGT
Source organism: Theropithecus gelada (assembly GCF_003255815.1). Taxonomy (NCBI): domain Eukaryota; kingdom Metazoa; phylum Chordata; class Mammalia; order Primates; family Cercopithecidae; genus Theropithecus; species Theropithecus gelada. Next base: position 59,444,636 of record NC_037681.1, on the reverse strand, counting down.
GCTGGGATTACAGGCTTGAGCCACCGCGCCCGGCCGTAAATTTGTTAAAATTTATTTGGATTGAAAGATTTATAAGGTTATGGATTTACTTAAAAACAATTTTTCAAAATGTAAAACCTCAAAACGATAGTTTTACTTTGGCACCTAGCTTTCTTCAGATACTACTTTGTGGTTTTACAATAATAATAAGAGCAAACACTTACTGAAGTTTAGGTATCTATGTGGCGTATCTCCATTGGTCCTTATGATATTCCTCTAAGGTGAGTGATCTTATCTACATTTTATAAAAAGGAGACTGAAATTCACAGGGATAAAGAAATTGGTCCAGAATTTTCTGAGAAGTTTCAAAGCCTAGACTTGAACTCCAGGTCTCTCTGAGTTTAAAGCTTTTCGTCATTACCTAAGGATGTTCATTTTACGGAAACAACTTTGCAGAAAGGAAAATATTTTCTGTTGAAGCATTTCATTCCATTTTCCTCATTATACTCTTACTGATTTGGAATATTATTTCTGATTACTGATTCCACTAAATTATGTTTTAGTATTTGTTCTTTGAGAATGTGGCCATATAGAGTGAAAAAACCCACCTGATTTGAAGAAGAATTTCAAATGTTTGGGTATTTTTAAATGAATAAGTATTTAGTTTTAAAAAATTACTATCTAGACGAATATGAAATACTTGATGCTTTTTAATGAAGGCAGATAAATAAAATATTTTTGAATACCTACTACATGTTAACACAGGCAGGAGACGCAAGAGAAGTATATATAAAACAAGGCTTCAGAGTTGATGAAGTTGTACTTACATACATGAAACAATCAGAAAGCACGCAAGATAAAATATTATTTTATTGTGTTATAGAGATATGATGCTGTAGAAGTTCGCAAGAAGGGGAAAGATGTGTTCTAGCAAGATTAGTAACAGTAGACTTCTTGCAGAAAATAAAAGCTTATTTTGACCAGTTCCCAACAAATGTAGGAAAATAGGCCAAATAGAAGGCTATAAAAATTATTTAAATATGAGATACTGAGGCCATGGAATAAAATGATGTTGGCAGGGTATAAAACAGAGAAAACCAAGTCAGAGAAATTAAAGACAGGATCTGGAAACACATTGGAAGTAATAGGTTAACAAGAGAGACAGACAGATGAATACTAGTAGTGATAGAGAACTTGGAGGAGTGTAGTAAGTGATATCAGATGTTGAATTCTGTTTTAGAGAAGCTGTGGAGGAATGCTGGCAATATATCCAAGAGGAGAAATTTGCTTGTTTGCTTTTTTATCATTTAAGAACTTTATTCAGAGAACTTAAATCATTTCACGTCAAATTTGACGAAAGCTTCGTATTTTATTTTTTTATATCTCTGACTATATAGGTATTGATGGATATGTTTCATCAAGATGTAGAAGATATTAATATATTATCTTTAACTGATGAAGAGCCTTCCACCTCAGGAGAACAAACTTACTATGATTTGGTAAAAGCATTTATGGCAGAAATTCGACAATATATAAGGGAACTAAATCTAATTATAAAAGTTTTTAGAGAGCCCTTTGTCTCCAATTCAAAATTGTTTTCAGCTAATGTAAGTATCATTGTATATATGCCTGTCATTGGATGTGTTCTGAAATTTGCATGACCACTTCAAATTTGAAGTTGTATAGTTCATGATTACTAATTTGTTAATTTTTTTAAGTTGTGGTACTTAATTCATGATCACAAAGTGCTATAACAGTTTCAAGAGATTTAACATCAGAAATTAAGAGACAAAATACAAAGTAGACTGATTATGTAAGTGAAAATGAATTCACAGAATTGTCCATGTCCTCCAAAGGATAAAGCTTCTTGTTTAGGTGGAAGATATTTTTGTTTGAGTCATTTGAATCATTCAGCCTACACTTCATCAATGCCAACTGTATTGTCAGGTACCATGCTTGGCAGCAGGGATTCAAAGATGAATAAGAAACAGTTCTGCTGGGCGCGGTGGCTCACGCCTCTAATCCCAGCACTTTGGGAGGCCAAGGTGGGCGGATCACGAAGTCAGGAGATCGAGACCATCCTGGCTAACATGGTGAAACCCCATCTCTACTAAAAATACAAAAAATTAGCCGGGCGTGGTGGTGGGCGCCTGTAATCCCAGCTACTCGGGAGACTGAGGCAGGAGAATGGCGTGAACCCTGGAGGCGGAGCTTGCAATGAGCCGAGATTGCGCCATTGCACTCCAACCTGGTCAACAGAGCGAGACTCCGTCTCAAAAAAAAAAAAAAGAAAAGAAACAGTTCCTTTCCTTAAGTTTAGTCAAGACAGAGATATAAACTATACATTGCAATAAAATGTGGTAATTACCCTATTAGAAGTATGACAGCAGTAGTATTGGGAGCACAAAGGAAGGAGCTAGTAACATTGACACTTAGACAAAGGATTACTGATCTTACTGTAGTAATCAGACTAACCTAACTGGGTCCTGAAGAAATGCTGAGTGAGAACAGGTGAGATTGTCATAGGAGCTACACACTGGTAATTCCTGGAACTGTAGCCACACAGGCATAAATGACTGATAGAGAAGCAGTGCTCACTACAGAGGCTGGGACTGGGCTCAAGCTGTGGCAATGAGTGAACATTAAAAAATAAAGCAGTAGATTATCGTGATGGTTGTACAAATCTGTAAATATATTAAAGACTATTAAATCACTCACTTTAAATGGATACATTGTATGGTTTCTAAATAATGTTTCAATAAAGTTGCTTAACAAAAAGAGTAAAGAAGAGGCAAAGGTTTCTGAGGACACAAAAATCAAGAACCAAAATGGCCAAAAAGCACATCAAAAGGTGTTCAGCATCACTAATCATTAGAGAAATGTAAGTTAAAACCATGACATACTACTACATTCTCATTAGAAAGGCTAAAATGTAAATGACTTACAATACCAAAAGTTGAAATGGGTATGGAGCAACTGCTTGTGGGAATATAAAATTCCCACATTACTTGAGAATGTAAACTGGCATATTTTGGAAAACAGTTTGGCAGTTCTCTCTCTCTTTTTTTCTTGAGATGTAGTCTTGCTCTGTTGCCCAGGCTGGAGTGCAGGGGTGCGATTTTGGCTCATTGTAACCTCTGCCTCCCGGGTTCAATCCATTCTCCTGCCTCAGCCTCCCGTGTAGCTGGGATTACAGGTGTGTGCCACCACACCTGACTAATTTTTGTGTTTTTAGTAGAGGCAGGGTTTTACCATGTTGGCCAGGCTGGTCTCAAACTGACCTTAAGTGATCCACCAGCCTCGGCATCCCAAAATGCTGGGATTACAGGCGTGAGCCACCATGCCTGGCTAGTTTGGCAGTTCTCTATAACAATAAACATAAACTAACCATATTGCCCAGCAATTCTACTCTTAGGTTTTTAACCAGAAGAAATGAAAACATGTCCATGCAAAACTGGTTCATGAATGTTCATAGCAGCTTTATTTGTAATAGCCCCAAACTGGAAACAACTCAAATGTCCATCAGCAGGTGAATGTATAAACAAACTGTGGTATGACCATACAGTGGAATGTTACTGAGGAATAAAAAAAAAATGAAATAGTTATGCATGCAACAGCATGGGTGCATCTCAAAAATATAAGCAAAAAACTAGGCACAAAAGAGAATATATGATTCCATTTATTTAATATTCTAGAAAAGACATTTCTGTAGAGACAAAAAGGAGATCACAGGTTTCCTGGGAGTGAGGCCTAGTAAGGGTTGATGGAAATGGGGCACATCTTAAGAAGTTAAGATGATGAAAAGGTTCTGTATCTTGATTGTGCTGGTGGTTAGAAGGGTGAATAACTACACAAAATCTCACCAAAACAACATTTAAAATAGGAGTTTCTTATATAAACCATGCCTCAAAGTCGACTTGATAAATATAGTCACTGATAAAAAAAGAAATCAAATAATAGTAACCAATTTTAATTTAAAGTACAAAATGGATATGGTTTTAGATTCTATGTTGCAACTAACCCTTAAGAAACTATCATTTGTTGAATTTTAGTAAAGAACCATAAAAGGATAGTCACTCTATTTATATGGAAAGTCCAGAATAGGCAAATCCATAGAGACAAAGTAGATTAGTGGTTGCCAGGCACTGGGGAGAGGGAAGGAATGGAGAGTGACTGTACCGGATATTTAGCTATTCACCTTCCAAAAAAATCATAGGGTTTCTTCTCATGGTAATGAAATGTTCTAGAATTTGATACTGGTGATGACTGCACAACCAATATTGAAACCATTGACTAGTAACTACACTTTTAACGAGTAAATTTTATGGTATATGAGTTTTATCTCAATAGAAAAATTACACAGAAAAGCTATATTTTTCATATACTTAGAAATAATGTATCACAACAGATTGTATGCAGAAATAGATATGAAAATCCTGCCGTCTTCTAGTACACTATGTTAAGAGATTTGCAAATGTAAAACATTGCCATTCTTCTGCTGAATGTTTTTTGTTGTGGTTTAAAAAAAATTTGGCTACTTTTTATAAAAGTGCTATTTTTGTTAACACATAATGGGTTTATTATTTTTAATGAATTAAATATTTTTTTAAAATTTTGGTTTTAACTTCTAATATGGTAAACATTGAAATACATAGTTATAAACAAAAGGTTTTTAGAATCTTCAATAATTTTTAAGAGTGTGAAGGAGTCCTGAGACCAGAAAGTTACAAGACCACTGACCTAGAGAAATGTATTTGCAAGTTGTACATCTTTGCAGAAGGAATTCTTGAATTGTCTTTTATTCATATTTGTAAATCATTAACATTTTTCACTGTATCTGCCATGTTAAATTTTGTGATTATAAAATGACTTATTGGCTCAAAATTTGTTTAATATTATAATAATACAGCCTCACTGAATTTATGTGTTTTCCCCCAAACAGGATGTAGAAAATATATTTAGTCGTATAGTAGATATACATGAACTTAGTGTAAAGTTACTGGGCCATATAGAAGATACAGTAGAAATGACAGATGAAGGCAGTCCCCATCCACTAGTAGGAAGCTGCTTTGAAGACTTAGCAGAGGTAAGTACTTCGATTATATACCCAAAAAGTCTACATAAAAACCTACATTTACGTTAAAATTAAGAGTCTTATTTCTTTCCAGCTAAAGTCATAGATACAAATTGTTCACTACTTATCCGTTATTGCTCCTTTTCCATAGGGTCATTGTCAACATATGTTTCTGTTATCTTACCAAACAGAAAAAGTGGTCTCTTGTTAATTATAGAAAAGCAGATACCACCAAGGGGAGGTATAACAGCTGTCACCCAATGGCCTACTGTAAAAGGTTAAGAAAAGTCAATGAATGACTATTAAGGAAGAGACCACAGAACTTGCACCTGAAGTCAGATTACTTGTGTTCCAGTCTAAGCTCTGCTGCTTATTAGTTGTGTGACCAGTGGCAAGTTACTTCATTTCTTTAAACCTCCATATCTTTATTTGTAAAATAAGAATTTTAATATAGGTTGAATATTCCTAATCCAAACATCCCAAATCTGAAATGCTTCAAAATCTGAAACCCATGATGCTCCAAGGAAATGCTCATTGGAGCATTTCAGATTTGGGATTTTCAGACTCGGGATGCTGAAGCAGTAGGTATAATACAAATAATCCAAAATCTGAAATCTTAAACACTTCATTTTGGGTAAGAGATACTCGATCTGTAATACTAGGATTTTCATGAAAAATTAAATAACCTATCTGAAGTATTTACCTATCTACCTTCACATAGTAAGCTTACTCAGTATGTGATAACTACATTATTATTTAGAATAGGAATGAAGTAAATAGGACAGTAGGGTCCAGGATCTGGATGATTGAGATACCATGAGATAGAAAGATATTAACTCCTCAGATATTTCAAATTAACTCCTCAGATATTTCAAATGCTAAAATACATGAGTCAGTCCTAATAAGTTAGCATTAAGAGTCGTTCTGAGGTTTCTAGCGTTTGCTGTGTTCTCATTCTAAAATCTCACTCATTATGATACAGCATTGAGCTTGTAAAATTTTTTTTTTTAATTAAGACTTTCAGGCAAAATAGAATGGTAAGTTCAAGCATCACCATAGCCCCTTCATTCCTGCTCCAAACACACATAAGTAATAAAGTATAAAAAGAAAAATGTGGAATATATATACTAGACTTGAAAACAAGATCAGGAATGGAATAGACATTCAAGGTAGTGAGCTCTGGTATCTGGGTGTTTAGGCTCTTAAGGACAGTGAATTGTTTCAAATGTGTTCCATGAAAGCCAGAGCAAGACTTCTTGCTCAAGTCCCTCCTTATAATAGGATGCTAGGAAAATCTGTCAACATGGTATCTACAGTAAAGTTTTCTAAAAAGTTGTGGACTTGATGTGAGGAGACAAAAACGTTGCCTTACAATAATAACTTAACAAAGTTTCCTACAGCATTAAGCTAATATGAAGCCTGAACCCTCAAAGTCATTTTAAGAGTAGGTTCTGGTTTGGAAGAGTGATCATAAAGGAATGGGAGAAAAAAAGGAAACAAAACATTAAGTCTCCCACCAAGAAGCATATAATACAAAATTCCAAAAAACAAGGCAAATTCTAATTCTGAGAATGATAATAAAATCAACAATTACAACATGAATTTATTCCAGATGAAATTGATTTTGTATAATAGACATACAAAAAGTTTAAAAGTTTAGGATGCTGAAAGAGCTAAGTGAAGGAATATGATCCATTTATAAAGAAGATATTGTGAAACAAAAATAGGTGGAAAGGAAATGAGCAGATTTCTAGATATCAAAAGACAGAGATTTTGAGAATTAAATATATTATACAAGCATTGAAATAACTTACATAGTACAACATTTGCTGGACCCAGTTCAAGTATAAAATTAGTAAATTGGAAGATGGAATTGAGGACTTCACTGAGAATGTGACACACAGACGAAGATAAGAAATATGAAAGACCAATTGAAAGTAATAAGCATAGCCGGGCACTGTGGCTCACGCCTGTAATCCCAGCACTTTGGGAGGCCGAGGCGGGCAGATCACCTGAGGTCAGGAGTTCAAGACCAGCCTGGCCAATATGGTGAAACCCTATCTCTACTAAATATACAAAAATTAGCCGGGCATGGTGGTGCATGTCTGTAATCCCAGCTACTTGGGATGCTGAGGCAGGAGAATTGCTTGAACCCAGGAGGTGGAGGTTGCAGTGAGCCGAGATCGCACCACTGCACTCCAGTGACAGAGCAAGACTGTATCTCAAAAAAAAGTAATAAGGATAAGCTGAGAGGCTTAGTATACATCTAATAGGAGTTCCAGACAAAGAGTGATGGAGAAACAATATTTGAAAACATAAAAATGGGTAATTTTCAAGAATGAGGACATTAGTTCCCACATCAAAAATGAATTCCAAATATTGTTCATGATAAATAAAAATAAACACACAGCTGAAAACATGGCAGTGAAACTACAGAACATCAAAGATAAAGAGAAAATCTTGGGTTGGGCGCAGTGGCTGGTGCCTGTAATCCCAGCACTTTGGGAGACTGAGGCAGATGGATTGCTTGAAGTCAAGAGTTCGAGACCAGCCTGGCCAACATGGTGAAACACCATCTCTACTAAAAAATACAAAAATTAGCCAGGCGTGGTGGCGGGAGCCTGTAATCTGAGCTACTCAGGAGGCTGAGACACGAGAATTGCTTGAATCTGGGAGGCAGAGGTTGCAGTGAGCTGAGTTTGTGCCACTGTACTCCAGACTGGGTGGTTTCACCAGACTGGGTGACAGAGCAAGACTTGGTCTTAAGGGAAAAAAAGAGAAAATCTTAAAAGCTGTTAAGACATGGGAGACTGAGGCAGGAGGATGGCGTGAACCCGGGAGGCAGAGCTTGCAGTGAGCTGAGATTGCGCCATTGCACTCCAGCCTGGGCGACAGAGCAAGATTCTGTCTCAAAAAAAAAACTGTTAAGCTGTTAAAACAGAAAAGAAAATATTTTGTGAAGGAACTATAATTAGAATGGCAGCAGGGTTCTCTTTAACAACAGAGGTTAACAGTCAGTTGAGTAATATCTTTAAAGTACTAAGGTAAAATAGGATTTTCTATCTAACTACAGTATTATTCAAGAATGAGGACAAATTTTTAAATAATAAAGTTTGTAGAAGAAAACACAAGTGTTCTTCATGACCTTGGAATATACAAAGATTTCTTAAACAGGACACAAAAGCACTAACCATGAAAGAAAAAAATTGATAAACTGGACTTCATTAGATGTAAGAATATCCATTCATCAAAAGACAAAATTAATAGAATGAAAAGGCAAGCTATAGACTGGAAGATAATATTTGTAATATGCGTAGTCAATGAAAGACTCATATCTGGGATATATTAAGAACTCCTGGCTGGGCACAGTAGCTCATACCTATAATCCCAGCACTTTGGGAGGCCGAGGCCAGTGGATCACTTGAGGTCCGGAGTTTGAGACGAGCCTGGCCAACATGGTGAAACCCCATCTCTACTAAAAATACAAAATTAGGCAGGCATAGTGGTGCATGTCTGTAATCCCAGTTACTTGGGAATCTGAGGCAGGAGAATTGCTTGAACTCAGGAGGTAGAGGTTGCATTGAGCCAAGATCACACCACTGTACTCCAGCCTGGGCGACAGAGCGAGACTCTGAAAAAAAACAAAAAACCCCCAAAACAAAATAACTCCTACATGCCTACAAATCAGTAACTAAAACTTCAGGGTTTTTTGGTTTTGTTTTGTTTTTAGAAAATAGGCAAAAGACTTGAGTACGTACTTCACACACAAAAAAAGATGCTCAACATTGTTATTAATCAAGGAAATGAATTTTGAAACCGTGGAGTAGTTGGAAGTCTACTTGCTGGTTGGGGCTAGGGTGTAATTTGGTACAGCCACTTTGGAAAACTGTTTGGCATATCTACTAGAGCTAAGCACACAATGTACCCTATGACCCAGCATTTTAACTCTTGGGCGTATATCAAACAAAAATGAGTGCTTATGTTGACTGAAAGACATTTAAGAATGTTTGTGGTAGGTTTATTCATAATGGATAATTAGTGGTATATTCACACAAGAAAATGCTATCTGGCAATAAAAAAGAATAACTGCTGATAAAAGCAACAACATAATATTGAGTATAATAAGACTCAAAGTACATACTATATTGATATATAGGAAGTTCAGAAACGTGTCTTTGGAAACAGATTATTAGAATAGTGGTTGACTGGGAAACAATGACAGAGATTTCTGAGGTGCTAGAAATGTTCTATTTCTTTATCTGGGTAGTGGTCACAGAAATGCATTGTATACAATAAAAAGTCATCAAATTACAGACTTTATGTAAAGTTATTCCTGAATTTATCAAAAATGAGGAAAAGGTGAGGAATAAATAAAAACCATTTCAAACATACAACGACCAAGAGCGTTTACTACTTGTAGACACTCATTATAAGATGCATTGGATGGCGTTCTTTAGCAAGAAGGAAAGGTTTACTCAAAGGGAAGTCAAGAAATACAAAAACTGATGATGAAAAAGAAATTGGTAGGTGTAGGCCGGTGGCTTGCACCTGTAATCCCAGCACTTTAGGAGGCCAAGGTGGGCAGATCACTTGAGCTCAGGAATTCAAGACCAGCCTGGGCAATATGGCGAAACCCCGTCTCTACAAAACAAAATACCAAAATTACCCAGGTGTGGTGGTGTGCACCTGTAGTCCCAGCTACTCTGGAGACTGAGGTAGGAGGATCACTTGCGCCCAGGAGGCTGAGGTTTCAGTGAGCCAAAATCATGCCATTGTGCTCCAGCCTGGGTGACAGACTGAGACACTGTCTCTAAATAAATAAATAGAAAATGTGTTGATAAATTTAATGAATTGCTGAATAGTTTTAAAAATATTTTTAAAGTTTTTTGTCTTGGAAAGACTAAACTATATTTCTATGTATTAGTGAGTATTGTATTCTATGTATGTAAAGTGGACTTGTGTTTGTGATAGAAAAATAACTTGAAAAATTTATAGATAGCCATATTTATTTTTTAAAAAATTAGGAAAATCACCAAAAGAACAGTAATACTACCTGTAGCTTATAATGTACAGATAGGGAAAAAGGAACTATAGTAATTTTTTTTTATCATTTTCACTGATAATAGGAAAGAATAAATGAAGCAAACAGAAACAATGATAATGAAGATAAAATGATATAAAAAAATCCAACTACATTAGTAACTCAGTATATACAAACTGATGAAACTCAGCCTATTTAAAGAGAGTAATTATATTTGATTTTTTAAAATTCACTTTAGGCCTGGCGCAGTGGCTCACGCCTGTAATGCCAGCACTTTGGGAGGCCGAGGCAGGTAGATCACAAGGTCAGGAGTTTGAGACCAGCCTGGCCAACATGGTGAAACCCGGTCTCTACTAAAAAAAAAAATACAAAAATTAGCTGGGCATGGTGGTGTGCACCTGTAATCCTAGATACTCAGGGGGCTGAGGCAGGAGATTTCTTGAACCCAGGAGGTGGAGGTTGTGGTGAGCCTAGACCATGCCACTCCTCTCCAGTCTGGGTGACAGAGCAAGACTCCGTCTCAAATAAATAAATAAATAAATAATCTACTTTATGCATCTTATAAAAGATGTTCTTAAAACAGAACCACAGAAATATTTTAAGATAAAGGGATGGGCCGGGCGCGGTGGCTCAAGCCTGTAATCCCAGCACTTTGGGAGGCCGAGACGGGCGGATCATGAGGTCAGGAGATCGAGACCATCCTGGCTAACACCGTGAAACCCCGTCTCTACTAAAAATACAAAAAACTAGCCGGGCGAGGTGGCGGGCGCCTGTAGTCCCAGCTACTTGGGAGGCTGAGGCAGGAGAATGGCGTAAACCCGGGAGGCGGAGCTTGCAGTGAGCTGAGATCCGGCCACTGCACTCCAGCCCGGGCTACCGAGGAAGACTCCGTCTCAAAAAAAAAAAAAAAAAAAAAAAAAAAAGATAAAGGGATGAAAAATCGTAACATATAAAAACTTATCAAACCTGTATACCAATATTAATTCAGATTAACTGATAAAATTACACAAAGTAAGCACTGAGGAGGAAAAAAGAGAAACACTTCCTAATAGTAAAAGGGATACTATCATGAAGGTATAACAACCATTAATGTGTATGCATCTGATTATAAAGCCTCAAAATATAAGCAGTAGAAACTGACAGAATTACAAGAAACTAAAAAAAATTGCTATTATAGGAAATTTTAACACATCTCCATCAGAAATTAACAGATCAAACAGAAAAAAGATTAGACTACAGGAGATTAGACTAACACATTTGATTTTACACACACACACACACACACACACACTCTCTCTCTCTCTGCCTCTCTCACACTCACACTCAACCCTCCATATCCATGGCGTCCACATCTGTGGATTCAACCAACTGTGGATTGAAAATATTTTTTTGGGAAAAAAAGCATAACTGGCATAATTGTAGCTCTACTAACATAATGTTGAGCACATTAGAATACATTACATCAGGGTACATTACAATACCCTAAACAATACAGTATAACAACTCTTTACATAGTAACACAGGGATCCTCTGAAGGTTACATGCAAATATACTATTTTATATCAGGGACTTGAGCATCCCTAGATTTTGGTATCTGCATGGGATCCTATAATCAATCCCTCACCGATACAAGGGACAACAGAGTGTGTGTGTGTGTGTGTGTGTGTGTGTGTGTGTGTACACACAGTCATCCCTCAGTATATGTGGGGAATTGGTTTTAGGACTCCCTGTAGATACCCAAATCCACACATGCTCAAGTTCCACATCAGCCCTGCAAAACTTGCATAGGCCCTGTGGAACCCATATATACAAAAAGCCAGCCCTCAGTGTACAAGGGTTTCACATCCCACAGATACTGTATTTTTGATCCTCATTTGGTTGAAAAACATCTGCATATAAGTGGATCCGTGCAAGTCTAACCCATGGGTGGTTCAAAGGTCAGCTGTATATATCTAAATATATCTAAATACTGTTGCCTTGAGGATTAAGTTTCAACATAAATTTTGCAGAGAGAAGCTTACAGTTTTACACGTTTTTTGAAAAAATAGTAATAATTAAAAATGAATGAGTTAAGCTTTCAACCCAAGAAACAAGAGAACAGGATACACCTAAGAGAATAATATGTAAGGAAGTAACGGAACAGAATTCGTGAATTAGAAATTGATATAACAAAAGATCTCATGGCTGATCAACGGGAAAAGGAAACACAAATACTAGATGGGATCTCAGCTCTCTGCAACCTCCGCCTCCCAGGTTCAAGCAATTCTCATGCTTCAGCCACCCCAATAGTTGGGATTACTGTGCCACCACTTTCAGCTAATTTTTGTGTTTTTAGTAGAGACGAGGTTTTGCCATGATGGCTAGGCTGGTCTCGAACACTTGGCCTCAAGTGATCTACCTGCCTCGGCCTCCCAAAGTGCTGGGATTACATATGTGAGCCACCGTACCAAGCCTGTTTTTTAAATCATGGAAGAACACTAAGATCCACTTCAAAATGTTTAAGAACTGTAATGACATAACCTTTAAAATTATATAAAAGAGCAGCATCAATGTCCTAAGTTAAAAAGCATTCAAAAATGAATAGTCAAAATATGTTTTAACAAATGACTTGCAGCATAGACCAGGTGTTGTGAATGCTATGGTTTGAATGTGTCCTCATATTTTATGTATTGGAAGTTTAATCTCCAACTATATATATTGATTGGAGGTGGGGCCTGTGGAGGTAATTAGGATTAGATAAGGTCATCAGGGTGTGGACCCCATGATGGCAGGTCTGTCTTTATAAAAAGAGGAAGAGACCTGAGCTGACATGCGGTAGTCCCCTTGCTGTGCCCTGCACCACCTCAGGACTTTGCAGAGTCCCTACCAGCAAGAAAGCCCTCACCAGATGTACCTGCCTGTCTTGAACTTCTAGCCTCCAAAACTGTGGTAAATAAATTTCTTTATGAATTACCCAGTCTCAGGTATTCAGTTATAGCAACAGAAGACAGCATATGACAATGAGTTTTGCCAATCTTCAGGAAACAGTTAATCTTACTCTTTTGCAAATTGTTCCAATGAATTGAGACATGAAGGGTAACTTAAGTTTTTATCAGGATTGTATGAATACATTATCAAAACTAGATAACGACGATACAAGAAAAAACTATGAGACATTCTCGGGTATTAACAAAACTGGCGATGAAAAATCAGTTTATGATACAGTAAAACATATGTCCAAATATGATATATCTTATGATGTTTATTCTTATGTGGTTTGACATTTTAAAAAGTTTTAATGTAGTATTCTACTTTAGCAGATTAAAATCTCAAGAAAAAGGGTTTCATAAAATTAAACATTCATTCATAAATTTCTTTAAAATGTCAAGCAAACAAGGAATAGAAGGCAACTTTCTTAACCTAATAAAGGATATTTACTAAAAGTCTGTAAGAGATATAATAGTGGTTAAACTATAGCAAAACTAAGAAACTAGAAAAGAATACCACCATCACCACTTCTATTCAGCACTCTAACAGTGAGTACTGCCCAATACAAAAAGACAGAAAAGGAATAGGCAAGACAAAATTGTCCTATTTTTAGTTAATATAATTATCTATATAGCAAACCCAAGTAAATTTATATAGTATTAAACTAGTTGGCAAGCTCATTATAGCTGTTGGATAAAAGATCAGCCTGTAAAAATTGGTAGCATTACTGTGCTAAGTTATAGTCTATTGAATATATAATATTTTTAAAGACTTTTTTCACTATAGAGATAAGACTATAAAGTACCTGGAAATAAACCTGACTAAATACAAGACCTTTGCTTTAAAAAAAAAAAAATCATAAAATTAGCTGGGCACGGTGGCTTACTCCTGTAATCCCAGCACTTTGGGAGGTTGAGGCAGGCGAATCACGAGGTCAGGAGTTCGAGACCAGTCTGGTCAACATGATGAAACCCCATCTTTACTAAAAATACAAAAAATTAGCTGAGTGGGCACCTGTAATCTCAGCTACTCAGGAGGCTGAGGCAGGAGAATCGCTTGAACCCCGGAGGCAGAGGTTGCAATGAGCCGAGATTATGCCACTGCACTCCAGCCCCAGTGAGAGAGTGAGACTCCATCTCAATAAAATAAAATAAAATAAAATTAGATTCATAAGGAAGATCTGAATAAATGGAAATATATACTGTGTTCATGGATGGAAAGACTCAGTACTGTAATGATACCAGTTGTCCCCCAAATAATCTACAAATTTAGTGCATAGCAAGCTGATCCTAAAATTCACATGTTAAGAATGAGAAGCAAAAATAACAATATTGAGGAAGAACAAGTTGAGGGGACTTGTTCTTGTCCCCTCAAGTACTTGTTAGATAAAATACATGTTAGATAAAGTCTTGCCACATACTAAGACTTATTATGAAGCCGGAGTAAACAAGAGTGTAGTATTGGTGCAGGTAACAATTAGGTAACAGAACAAAGAACCCTGAAAAAAATATATACATATATTCTCCTGATATGTGACAGATATTACATTAATCAGTAGAGAAAGAATGAATTCATTAATAAATGATAATGAGTCAAACCTGGTTATATGGAAAAAAATTCGTTCCATAACACATATAATTCACAGAAAGTACTCAACATATTAAAAATCTAAAAATGAAGAGTAGAACTTCAAAAGAAAATATAGGAGAATATATTTATATGACTTTGACATAGGAAGATTTCTTAACACATAGAGCAAACCAGAAAGGAAGAGATTACGTTTTAAAACTTCTATTCAAGAAAAGACACCATAGTTATAAGAGAAGCACAAATGAATGAAGTTGGAACCCTGTACCGTATCCAAAAATTAACTCAAAATGGATCAAAGACAATGTAGGATCTAAAGCTATAAAACTCTTGGAAGAAAACAGGTCTGAATCCTCATTACCTTGGATTTGGCAAAGGATACTTAGATAATGCAAAAGCACAAGCTATAAAAGAAAAAGTAGATGATTTGGACTTCTTCAAAATTAAAAACTCTGTGTTTCAAAGTACACCATCAAGAAAGCAAAAGACAGCCTACAGAAAGGGAAAACATACTTGCAAATGATATTTCTGATAAGAGTCTAGTATTCAGTGTATATAACAAAAAGATAACCCAATTTAAAAAACGGGCAAAGGATTTGAATAGATATTTCTCCAAGGAAGATATATAAATGGCCAACATGGTACATTAGAAGATGCTCAGCTTCATTAGAAATTAGGGAAATGCAAATCAAAACCACTATAAAGCCTGGGCAACATAGTGAGACCTTGTCTTTACAAAAATTAGAAAATTTGCCCAGGATGGTGGTGTGCGCCTATGGTCCCAGCTACTCGGGCGGCTGAGGTGGGAGGATTGCTTGAGCGCAGGAGGTTGAGGCTGCAGTGAGCCATGATCACATGATTGCACTCCAGCCTGGGTGACAAGGTTAGACCGTATCTCTAAAAGAAAAAACTTGATGCAGTACCACTTCACATATACTAAGATGTCTAAAATTAAAATAAAAAAGGGAAAGTAACAAGTGTTGATGAAGATGTGGAGAAACTGAGATCCTCATATTTTGCTGATAGAAATATAAAATGGAGCAACTGCTTGGAAAATAGTTTGCTGGTTTCTCAAAAAGTTAAACGTAGAATTACCATATGATCCAAAAATTTCACTCCTAGATATATACCCAAAAGAACTGAAAGCAGTGATTCAATTATATAATTGTATGCCAACATTCATAGCAGCATTATCCACAATAGCCAAAAGCTGGGAACAACCCACATGTCCATCAACAGATGAATGGTTAAATTATAAAACGTGGTAAATACATTACAGTAGAATATACAGTAGAATATAATTCAGCTTAAAAAGGGATGAAATTTCAATACATGCTACAACATGGGTGAACCTTGGAAACATTATGCTAATAAAATAAGCCAGACACAAAAGGACAAATATTGTATGTTTCCACTAATATGAGGTAACAAGAGTAGTCAAATTTAAATAGAGACAGAAAATAGAAGTTACCAAGGGTTATGGGGAAGAGGCAATGATCAGTTACTGTTTAATGGATAGAGTTTCAGTTTGGGATGATAGAATAGTTCAGATCTGGAAATGGACAGTTGCACAACATTGTCTGTTAATGCCACTTAATTGTACACTTAGAAATGGCTAAAATGGTAATTTTCATGTGTATATTTTACCACAATATAAAAAAACTAAAAGGGAGTGTTGAAACATGCTACAACATGGATGAACTTTGAAAATGTTACGCTGAACACAAGAAGCCAGTCACAAAAGACTACATATTGTATGATTCCATTTACATGTAATATCCAGAATAGGCAAATCCATGGAGACAAAAAGTAGATTCATGGTTGCCTAGGGCTGAGGGGGTTTAGAGATTTGGGAGGTAATAGCTGAAGAGTGTGTGATTTCTTTGAGGGGGTAATAAAAATATTCTGAAATAGATTATGAAGATAGTTGCACAATTCCGTTAAACTAAAAATCATCTAATTTTGCCCAATAAATGGGTGAAGTGAATGTGTATGAATTATATCTCAATAAAGCTATTTTTAAAAACTATCAATTTAACATGTAAAGACAAGCTAACAGAAATGGTCAAAAGCTATTAATAAACAATTCTCAGAAGAGAAGATACAAATAAATGGCCCATAACCATATAAGTAGATTCTCAACGTTACTAGTAATCAGGGAAATACATATAAAAATAACACTGGCATAGTCTCACAATATCAGGCTAACAAATTTTAAGTCTGATAGTATCAAATTGTTGACAAGGAAGTGGACAACTGGGAAAAATCACTGCTGCTAAGTATATAAATTGATATAACCACTTTGGAAACCAACTTCCCCTGGTAGTTTACATGCTCTAAAAAATATTCATGCATATGTGCACACTAAGTTATACAGATCTTGTGGCTTAGGTTTCAGACTACTGCAATAAAGTGAATATCACAATAAAGCAAGTCAGTATTTTTTTGGCTTATAGTGCATATAAAAGTTATGTTTACACTATCCTGTGGTCTTGTAAACATGCAATAGCATTATGTCTAAAAGAACATACATACCTAAATTTAGAAATACGGCTAAAATAGTGCTAATGATCATCTTAGCCTTCAGTGAGTCATAATCTTTCAGCTGGTGAAGGGTCTTGTCTTGATGTTGATAGCTGCCGAAGGTTGGGGTGACTGGCAGTTTAAAAAATAAGCAACAATGGGGTTTGGCACAGCTGTTGGCTCTTTTCTTTTATGAAAGATTTCTGTGTAGCTGGTGATGTTGTTTGATAGCACTTTACCCACAGTAGAAATTATTTCAGTATTAGAGTCAATCCTCTCAAACTCTGCCACCGCTTTATCGACTAAGTTGATGTAATATTCTGAGTCCTTTGTTGTTATAAAAATGTTCATAGTATTTTCACCAGGAGTAGGTTCCATCTCAAGAAACCACTTTTTAAAAAAATTTTAAAAATTTATTTATTTTTTGAGACCGAATCTCACTTTGTCACCAGGCTAGAATGCAGTGGTGTGATCTCAGCTCATTGCAACCTCTGCCTCCTGGGTTCTAGTGATTCTCCTGCCTCAGCCTCCCGAGTAGCTGGGACTACAGGTGTGCGCCACCACGCCCAGCTAATTTTTGTATTTTTAGTAGAGACCAAGTTTCACCATGTTGGCTAGGATGGTCTCGATCTCTTGACCTCATAATCCGCCTGCCTTGGCCTCCCAAAGTGCTGGGATTACAGGCATGAGCCACCACGCCCAGCCAAGAAACTACTTTCTTTGCTCATCCATAAGAAGCAAATTCTCTATTCAAGTTTTATCATAAACTTGCAGCAGTTCAAGTCACATCATCAGGCTCCACTTCTAATCCTGTTTCTCTTGCTATTTCTACCACATCTGCAGTTACTTCCTCCAACTGAAGTCTTGAACTCCTCAAAGCCATCCACGAGAGTTGGAATCAGCTTCTTCCAAACACCTGTTAATGTGGATATTTTGACCTTTCCCATAAATAATGAATGTTCTTAGTGGCATCTAGAATGGTGAATCCTTTCCAGAGGGTTTTCAGTTGACTTTGTCCAGATACAACAGAAGAATCACTGTCTATGGCACTTACAGCCTTACAAAACATATTTGTGAAATAATAAAACTTGAAGGTCAAAATTATTCCTTGATCCATGGGCTGCAAAATGGATGCTGTGTTAAGAGACTTGAAAACAACATTAATCTCCTTGTATATCTCCATCAGAGCTCTTAAGTGTCTAGGTTCAATGTCAGTATTTTGAAAGAAGTTTTTTGTTTTGTTTTGTTTTGTTTTTTTCTGAGCAGTTGGTCTCAATAGTGGGCTTAAAATATTCAGTAAACCATGTTGTAAACAGTTGTACTATCATCCAGGCTTTGCTGTTCCATTTATAGGGCACAGCCAGAGTAGATTTAGCATAATTCTTAAGGGCCCTAGGAGTTTCAGAATGGTAAGTGAACACTGAGTAATAATGGTGAAGAAGTTTGAAATATTTCAAAAATTACCAAAATGTGACACAGAGACAAAATCAGCACATGCTGTTGGAAAAATGGGGCCAATAGACTTACTTCACACAGGGTTGCCACAAATCTTCAACTTGTTTAAAAAAAAAAAAAAAGCAATATCTGCAAAGCACAATAAAGTGAAGTGTAAAATTACAGAATTTTTTAAATTGTGAAAAACAAGAAACAGTTATCTATCAATGGAGAATGGATTTACAGAAAATGATATATTCATACAGTAGAATATTATACAAAGTTTTAAAATAAAGTGAAAGGAACTATGAATCAAAATAGATAAACTTGAACAAAGTTTGAGTATAAAAAGCAACTTATAGATGAATGTATACATTATGATATTTATATGAAGTTTGAAAGCATGCAAAACAACATGTTGCTTTGTTTCTTGATACATATGTAATTATGATATAAAAACGTACACGGGAAGGAAAAAATTCAAATTCGAGGTAATGACTACCTCTGGTGATCAGCAGGAGATAAGCTTATGAAAGGGAGCCTAAAGGAAGCAATTACATCTATATTGTTTTATTTCTTTTCTAAAAAGCTGAGGCAGGTATTATAAAATGTTGAACTTTTCTGAGTTCGATGGTGGGTATAGTTAGGTTAGGCTGTTCTCTGTACTTTTCTGTCAATTATGTGTATTGACAATTTTATATTTCCTATGAATATTGTTACATTTTAACCAATGAACCTATCATAAAATCATCTATTAACTCATACCATCTCTCAGAATTGCTTACCATTCTAAAAACTTGTCTTCAAGAATAAAACTTTGTGAAGAGTGTTTAGATTCTTCGTTAATTGTTGATTTTTTTTTTCTCTTGAGATTAGCTATTTCAAAATGATAGTACTAGCTACTACCATTTATGCAGGGCTTACTCTGTGCCAGATACTATTATAAGCCCTTTACTTATATCTCATTTAGTTCTGTAAACAACCCTGTGAAATAATTATTATTCACATTTCCAGTGGGAAACAGGCTTAGAGAAAGTAAGTAGTTTGTCAAAGGTTACACAGCTAATAAATAGTAGGGTCAGAATTGAAATGTGCATCTCTGTGACTCCAAAACCCATGCTTTTAAGCCACATTATAAAGCCTTTTCTTTACCTGTAGTTATAAAAATTGTGTAATAAATTAGGACTTATTGAAAGGGGAGGAGGGCAAACATGTCTGTGGCATATGATCATTTCTGAATTGGAAGAGACCTAAGCTATAAGCATCTCTTCACATTTGTAGTCTTTTCTCCAATCCACTGTATTCATACCTGACTCCATCCTCTTGTTATTTTTGAAACCTTACTATCATTTTCTGTAAAACATAATAGACTGCAATTTCTGGTGTTATGATAGCAATTTTTAGTTGAGAATAAAGTTGAAGGAGTTAAAAATTGGGAAGTCAACTAGGAGCCAGCTCAAGGAATCCAGTATGACTTAGAAGTTTACATGCCATATTGCATTTTGCAACAACCAGAGCTCACATCTTCTGATGTCTGATCTGGTGGTATTACTATTCAATCATTTCTTAAAAAGCAATCTGAGGCCAGGCGCAGCGGCTCACACCTGTAATCCCAGCACTTTGGGAGGCTGAGGCAGGAGGATCACTTGAGTCCTGCAGATCAAGACTAGCCTGGTCAGGCCCGGTGCAGTGGCTCACGCCTGTAATCCCAGCACTTTGGGAGGCCGAGGCGGGCGGATCACGAGGTTAGGAGATCAAGACCATCCTGGTTAACATGGTGAAACCCCGTCTCTACTAAAAATACAAAAAAATTGGCCGGGCGTGGTGGTGGGCGCCTGTAGTCCCAGCTATTTGGGAGGCTGAAGCAGGAGAATGGCGGGAACCTGGGAGGCGGAGCTTGCAGTGAGCCGGGATAGCGCCACTGCACTCCAGCCTGGGCGACAGAGAGAGACTTTGTCTCAAAAAAAAAAAAAAAAGACCAGCCTGGTCAACACGGCAGAAACCCTGTCCCTACAAAATACACAAAAAATTTAACCAGGCGCGGTGGTGTGCGCCTGTGATTCCAGATATTCAGGAGACTGAGCAGGGAGGATTGTTTGAGCCCAAGAGGCAGAGGTTGTAGTGAGCCATGATTGCACCACTGCACTCTAGCCTGGGTGACAGAGTAGGACCAAGACCCTATCTCAAAAAAAAAAAAAGCAATCTGAAAAACATCATTAAGGGTGATTTAATTCATAACCGTCTTTTGTTTCATTTCCTTCTACCTCTTTCTACTATGCTCCTCCACTAGATGTCCTCTTCCTCTTGCTAGAATTACCCTTTATGGAAGTGAGCTCCTGCTAGAATCTAGAGCACCATTTTCATAATAGTTTTATACCAGGAATACAGCACAAGATAGAAGAGGAGCGACTCTATTTCTGCTAAAATCAAGATAACTACTCTCTTTTTCCCCAGAAATCTTCAAAACCAGTATATTCTGCTCTTTTTAACTGAGCCATTAGAATTTAGTTTATTGATTGGTGATATTAATGATGGCAAAATTTTGGGCAGTTCGGATTTTGTTTAATTGTTTTGTGAAATTAGAACAATAAATTTTAGATGACATGAACTGTTACTTCTGGTTTATAGAATACGAAAGTACATGTCTACCACTGAGAACTATAAAAACATGTCTGGCTTCAGTATTCTAAATGTTTATACCTTACCTAGTTGTACATGTTTATATTCTTTGTTGTTCAAGTTAAGCTTTGTTTTCTAGAACCAAAAGTCTGCCCACTCTTATGGCCATGTTTGTTGATAATACTCTACTGGAAACCTTTAATGAGAACTGTTATAACATAAAAGGATTCTATTATTCATCAGAAAGAACTGATTTACTCTCTTACTTGAGAATATTGGGATCTCTTCTATTAAAATTATAATTAGTAGTCATATAATTTTTGTTTAGAGACTTTCAAAGAAATACATAACTGTGCTCGCATAGTCGTGCCCCATAATTAAATCTTTCTGTGTTTGTAATGGTAGATTATTTATGTTTTACCTTCTTTATTTTCTAAGGAACTGGCATTTGATCCATATGAATCGTATGCTCGAGATATTTTGCGACCTGGTTTTCATGATCGTTTCCTTAGTCAGTTATCAAAGCCTGGGGCAGCACTTTATTTGCAGGTATAGTAATTTTTAAATCAAGATGTACAATGTCTGAAAAGTAAACTTAAAAAAAAATTAAATCACTTTTTTTTTCTAGTCAATAGGCGAAGGTTTCAAAGAAGCTGTTCAATATGTTTTACCCAGGCTGCTTCTGGCCCCTGTTTACCACTGTCTCCATTACTTTGAACTTTTGAAGGTAAGAAAACTCTTTATTGTTATTTATAACATATTGAGGTGTGATGAATTTCTTTTTGCTACTTCATTTGTAAATTATTATGTGAGTACCCTGCACATTAGTGTTTCCATTTTCTTTCTTAAGAAGCAAATGGAAATCAGTCTGCAAAAGAGTAGCATATTCTGTCGTTTTAGTAGTGAATTTTATTTTTAATTTCTTTTTGTTTTTCCTTTTTTTCTTTTATTGGTTTTTATAGTGAATGTTAAAGCAATTGTCAGATATTTTTATCTTGTACCTTTACTTTTTGTTTACATGGCTGATTCTTTGAAAACCACCTTGGATTTATGCATCACAGTTTCCATTTGGGGACCTCAGCAGACTCAGGGACTCAGTGTGAGGATAAGAGAGCCAGTGTGAGGATAAGGCCAAAGTAATGGGGAAGGTTAGTTTACCTGACTTTGATAGCTCAAGTTTGCAACTGTCTGTATTAAACTGTTTATCATTGCTTTAGAAACAATATATTTCTATAATCTCAGTAAAAATTGCCCATTTGATTACAGTTCAAAATATTAAGCACTGACTGAAAGGAAAGGGTTTTTTTTTCTTTTCCTATTATATACTGAAATTAAAGAAAAGAGTCTGTATAAACTATAATTCAGTAGTGTAGCTCAAAGTGATATTCTCTCTACCTTTAATGGATTAGCCTTGTAAAGACAAAAGAAGACATGCATTATTCTTTAGCTTTCAAATGAGTATTTGTTTCATCAAAGAACACTTCTGTTTAGTATCATGATTCTTTTATGGAGACTGTATTACTGGAAATCATATTTATAGTTTGCAGATGATAAAATGGGCTCTCTGTAATGAATCAATGAATGAACAGAAGGTCTGTGAATTTATTAACAGTAAACTAGAGGAACTGTCATTCCTACATTTTCTCAGGTCTCTGCACTGCATTTGGAATTCAGTTTGATTTCTCTTTTTTTTTTTTTTTTTTTTTTTTTTTTTTTTTTTTTTTTTGAGACGGAGTCTCACTGTGTCTCCCAGGCTGGAGTGCAGTGGCGTGATCTCGGCTCACTGCAAGCTCCGCCTCCCGGGTTCACGCCATTCTCCGGCCTCAGCCTCCCAAGTAGCTGGGACTACAGGCGCCCGCCACCGTGCCCGGCTACAGTTTGATTTCTCAATTAGGAATGTTTACATTGAGAAAAGACTCAGGGAGTTAAAAGGTATTTTTAATCACCAGGCAGAAATGACAAAGCTCTTAGCAATAGATACCATTTAAGGTCTTTGGAATTACAGGATGAGTATCTTAAGAGGGTAATCAAGAGAGGAAGCATTTAGTATGTAAAATCTTTACAAAGAATTCATTATTACTAACTATACTTATAATGGGACATTTACACACTGTTTTGTTATATAGAATTTTTCTTTGTAATGGAATTTTTTTTTTTACCTGAGCCTGTAATGAAATTCAGAAAGATTCAAAGGCCATATAAAATCTTAAGGCCATTATCAATTTATAAATAAAAACAAGAAGGCCAGGTGCGGTGGCTCACACCTGTAGTCCCAGCACTTTGGGAGGCCAAGGTGGAAGGATTGCTTGAGCCCAGGAGTTCAAGACCAGCCTGTGCAACATGGCACGACCCTGTCTCTACAAAAATAAAAATAAAAAAATTAGCCAGGAATGGTGGTGCACACCTGTGGTCCCAGCTACTCAAAAGGCTGGGCAGGAGGAACACTTGAGCTCAGGAGGTCGAAGCTGCAGTGAGCCATGATCATGCCTCTGTACTCCAGCCTGAGAAACAGAGCAAGCCCCTGTCTCAAAAAAACAAAACAAAACAACCTCCCCCTCCCAATGAACCCGAAAAGCTTTGATGAAAGTTCAGAAGGCTATAAAACCCAATCATCTTAATAATATAAAAGAAATTTTTACTCTTCCAAGTGTAGCCTATTAAAATTTCTAAAATTATAACTTAAAGTTTAGTAAGTGCATCAATTAGCAATTAAAGATTTCTACTGATTTAAGCATGTGTATCCCTGATTCATATTACTGCCTAAGTTATATTGCAAAGTTAGCAGTATATTGGGCAGGAAATTTTGCCTAATTAGTCCACAAGACTCTCATCACTTTTTTTTTTTTTTCTGCACGCCTGTAATCCCAGATACTCAGGAGGCTGAGGCAGGAGAATCACTTGAACTCGGGAGGTGAAGGTGGCAGTGAGCCAAGATCACACCACTGCACTCCAGCCTGGGTAAAAAGAGCAAAACTCCATCTCAAAAAAAAAAAAAAGAAAAAAAAAAAAAAAGAGTTTCCTAGCAGCCCTGGATATGCCAAATCTGTTCAGGGTTCCATGTGTATCCCGGTTCATATTACTGCCTCTTCGCTTATCCTTTTTTCCCATTTATCTGGAATTCCTCTTCTACCCTCTCCAGGCTGGAGTGCAATGACGTGAGCTCAGCTCACTGCAACCTCTGCCTCCCAGCTTCAAGCAATTCTCCTGCCTCAGCTTCCCGAGTAGCTGGGATTAATTACAGGTGTGCGCCACCACACCCGACTAATTTTATATTTTTAGTGGAGACAGAGTTTCACCATGTAGGCCAGGCTGGTCTCGAACTCTTGACCTCAGGTGATCTGCCCACCTCGGCCTCCCAAAAGTGCTGGGATTTCAGGTGTGAGTCACCATGCCCACAGTGAGTTCCTTCCTTTCTTTACGTACATCTCTTTAGAGAACTTGTCCCATTTTTATTGTCTGCCTTATCATTCAACTGTTTGCTCTGTGAGGAATGGAGCCCTATTATCTTTGAATTCTCATACCTATCAAGTGTCTGGCATTTAGGCATTCAGTAAATGCTTGTTAAAAAATGAATGGCAAAAAATACATATACATTTTCCTTTAAATTCCTAGTCTTACATTTTAAAGAAAATTTAACTGTAAATTTTATATAATTACATTTATTTTGGAAACTTAGGTAGAATGCCTTAAACTTTACAAAATCAAAAGATAAGTTTAGCTATTAATAGTATAAGACTTTTGAACACAAAGTAACAATAAAATGGTGGTTACCAGAGGCTGGAGAGTAGGGGAGTAGGGAGATACTGGTCAAATGACACAAAATTTCAGTTAGGAGGTGTAAATTCAAGAGATGTATTGTACCTGATGGTAACTACAGTTAATAACAATATATTGCATATTTGAAAACTGCTAAGAAAGTAGATGTTAAGTGTTCTCACCACAAAAAAGTATGTGTGTTAATGCACATGTTAAGTAGCTTGATGTAGCCATTCCAGTTATATACATGTATCAAAAGATCCTATTATACACCATAAACATGATTTTTTACTTGTTGATTAAAAAATAAATTAAAAATAGTATAAGACTTTAATGCTACTAAAACTGAAAAAATACTCTTTCCTTCAGTAGTTAAAGTTAGCAGCCAAGTCTTCAGACTCTTTAACTTGAAAAGTTAAAGTTAATTTTTTATGAAGTAAAAAAACTTCCCTTTGTGCCCTTTTGAAATATTGCTTCAATAATGTGATTTTTGTATGTGAAGTTTAATTTACTTTATTAAACAAATTTAGATTTCTTAGGGCTAAGTAAATATATTGACCAATATTTTATTTTATTTTTATTGTATTTTGAGATAGAGTCTCACTCTGTCACCCAGGATGGAGTGCAGTGGCACAATCTTGGCTCACTGCAGCCTCTGCCTTGTGGGCTGAAGTGATTCTCCTGCCTCCCAAGTAGCTGGAATTACAGATGCCCACCGCCACACCTGGCTAATTTTTGTATTTTTAGTAGACACGGGGTTTTGCCCTGTTGGCCAGGCTGGTCACAAACTCCTGACCTCAAGTGATCCACCCACCTCGGTCTCCCAAAGTGCTGCGATTATAGGCGTGAGCCCCCACACCTCGCCTGACCGGTATTTTAAAGGTTAGCAAATCAGTACATGTTTGGTTCCACAAAAGTATTAACATTTTCTTTGTTCCTTAGACATAGGATTTTATCTCCCCAAGATGCACCCAAACAAACCTTAGAAAAAAAACCATCCAGGATGACTTTGAATTCCCTAGAGAATTACCTTTACTTTTTCTTGTATGCTGGGTACTTTTAACCTAAGGGAAAGTAAGTTTCCCTCTATTTTAAAATTCAGGTTGAAATCTTATGTTGTTATGTGTACATGAGTGTATTTGGTTTCCTAAGGCTGCTACAGCAAAGTACCACAAACTCAGAAGCTTATAAACAACAGAAATTTATTCTTTCACAGTTCTGGAGGCGGGGAATCTGAAATCAGGGTTTGGGCAGGGCCACACTTCCTCTAAAGGCTCTAAGGAAGAATCCCTGCTGCCTCTGCCTAGCTTCTGGTGGACCCTAGCAATTCTTAGTGGTCCTTGGATTATAGTTGCCATCACTCCCGCCTTTTCCTCTATCTGCATTTCAAGTTCTTCACAGCTTCATGTTCTTCTCTATGTGTCTGCATCCAAATCACCCTTTCCTTTCTCTTACAAAGACACCAAGTCAGTGGATTTAGGGCTCACCCTAATCCAAGATGATCTCATCTCAACTTGATTACATCTGCAAAGATCCTGTTGCCAAAGAAGATCACATTCATAGGTACCAGGGGTTAGGACTTGAACATATCTTTCATGGGGGACACAATTCAACCCTTAACAGTAAGTTTTTGGTACACTATAAAAATAAAATTTTTGTTGTTCTGATTCTCCAGCATACATACTGGCTACATTGGCTTTATACATTGGCTACCCCCTAACACCTCCATCCCTCTTTTTTAGAGATAGGTCTTGCTCTGCTACCTAGGCTGGAGTGCAGTGGTGTGATCATAGCTTGCTGCAGCCTGGAACTCCTGGGATCAAACAGTCTCACCCCAGCCTCCCAAGTAACTGGGACTACAGGCATGCACCACTATGCCCAACTAATTTTTTTAAATTATTTTTTTGTAGAGACAGGGTCTCATTTTGTTGCCCAGGCTGATCTCAAACTCCTGGGCTCAAGGGATCTTCCCACATTGGCCTCCCAAAGTGCTGGGGTTAGTGGCATGAGCCACTGCACCCAGGCTCTTTTTCCCCCTCTTTTGCCCTTTTTTTTTTTCCCCTGTTTTCTTTTTTTGCATTAGGCCAATTATTTCATCCTGATCTTAGATTTTTTATTTTTATTTATTTATTTATTTATTGAGATGGAGTCTTGTTCTGTCACCCAGGCTGGATTGCAGTGGTGCTGTCACAGCTCACTGTAACCTCGACCACCTGCGCTCAAGTGATTCCTCAGCCTCACAAGTAGCTGGGACCACAGGCACATGCCACCACGCCTGGCTAATTTTTTAAAATTATTATTTGTAGAGATGAGGTCTAGCTATGTTACCCAGGCTGGTCTCAAACTTCTGGGCTCAAGGGCTTCTCCCACCTAGGCCTCCCAAAGTAATCCCCAAAGGGATCATAGGATTATAATCCCAAAGGAATCATAGGATTACAATCCCAAAGGGATTATAGGCGTAAACCACCAAGTCTGGCAGAGAACCAATGGAGGTTCTCTCTAGGGTACATTCCCTTGAACCAGCTTTCTAAATTCAGAAATTCTTATCCAGAAATCCATGGGCTCAAAGCTACATGGTATTGGAGCTGACCACAGATGTTGAATGTCTGAAGTTAAGCATAGGATAGTGTACCACAAGAGCCATTATAAACAAACAGTTAGCTATTGCATTACTCCAGTTTTTTATTTAATTTTTTTGTTCTGGTGTTTGGGATGTTTTGTTTTGTTTTGTTTTGTTTTGTTTTGTTTTTGAGACAGGGTCTCACTCTGTCACCCAGGCTGGAGTGCAGTGGTACAATCACTGCTCACTGCATCGTTAATCTCCTAGGCTCAATTATTCCACCTACCTCAGCCTCCTGAGTAGCTGGGACTCCAGTTGTGCACCACCATGCCTGGCTAATTTTATTTTCTGGTAGAGACAGAATCTGGCTATTTTGTCCAGGCTAGTCTTGAACTCCTGGGCTCAGGTGATCTGCCCACCTCAGCCTCCCAAAATGCTGGGATTACAGGCGTGAGCCACTATATCTGGCCAATTTCTAATTTTAAATAAACTTGACTACTGTGAGGTGCATTTGTAGTTAGTGATGTTTTCTCTGATTAGAACAGAGAGATGGTTTTAAAAGGCGTATTTTCACAAATGACATATCCTAACGTTTTTTAGGGTTGATTGCCTGTTTAATGTTTGGAATTGAAATCTCATTTTAATTAAGAATTTCATCTTCTCCACCCATACCTTTTAGGTGTGTTGGTATCATAAAATAATAATTTATTTGAATGTCATGACCTTTCTTTCCCTCAGCCTTTATAATAATTTATTTGAATGTCATGACCTTTCTTTCCCTCAGCCTTTAGTGGAATGTTTAAAATGATGTCATGGCAAACAGGAGCAAAAGGCTTGAATTACTCAGCAGTTAGTTAATTAGTTCTGGAATAATTTGGATAATATTTCATACATTTGCTAAGAGGGCTAGTAAATCAGGTGTTACTGTTTGCATTTTCCATGTTGTAATCCACTGTGGTGTCTCATCAAACAGTATACAAATAAAATTCCAAAATCAAAACGTGAACCTAATCTTTGCTTGTTGTGTTCTCTTATGTTGTGATGAGCTCTTTCTATGTATATAATATTTAAAATAAATGGAGATCTTTATTTTTATATCCCAAATGTTAGACAATGATAATGTATATTTCTTGGCTGTATACTTTGTCATTCTTATGCATTGCAATTTACCTGTTTTATGGAATAGGTTTTATTTAGTGAATATTGAGGTTTTTCAAAGTCATTTCAGTTATTTGGGTACCTATTATAGTGAAAAGTCACGGGACTGAAAGTCAAGAATTGTGGGTCCTGGACCTGCCTGTTAATGCCTTCAAGTAAATGGTAGTTCCTTCATTGTATATAATGCCATGTTGGAGAAAATTAATTCCAAGAAATAAAAACGAATTCAAGCATTCCTTTTTTTAATCAAAGGGAAGCCATTATATGATTGTGAATGAATTGAGCATATAAAATGCGTTTGGTACAACAATTTATTTTTTATATATCAAACAATCTTGAGTTTTATTCTCCTGAATACTGCTATATTCTTTGTATTCATTTTAGTATTTTCTTTTCACAGCTCCTTACATTTAATCCCATTTTTCTCTCAGGGTTTCTTTTGCACATGGAACACACCATATTGACTATTGCCTCTTTACTTATTTCTAAGGGACCAAAAAAATTAGTCACTGGTAAAATGGTTTCTTTCTTGTGAAAAGTTAAATTTTATCATCTCAATAGAGCATATGAGTTTTCATTCTGCTTTAAAATATGATTCCTGGCTGGGCATAGTGGCTGATGCCTGTAATCCCAGCACTGTGGGAGGCCAAGACTGGTAGATCACCTGAGGTCAGGAGTTCGAGACCAGCCTGGCCAACATGGCAAAACTCCGTCTCTACTAAAAATACAAAAATTTTCTGGGTGTGGTGACATGCACCTGTAATCCCAGCTACTCTGGAGGCTGAGGTAGGAGAATCGCTTGAACCCAGGAGGTGCGGAGGTTGCAGTGAGCTAAGATCGTGCCACTGCACTCCAGCCTGGGAGACAGAATAAGACTCCATCTCAAAACAAAAAAAAAAATATACACACACACACACACGTATATATACACACACACATATATACACACACACATATACATATATACATATATACACATATATACATATGTATGCACACACACATATGTATATATATGAATCCCTAGATGACTTTAAGTACAATCTCATATGGTAATATAATCTCAGGACTTAGTAATTTTTTAAACTATTGAAATAAACTGCCTTTGTACAAATGTAATTGTTACTATTGCACATTATTATTAAATAGGCACTCATGAAAAGCATGGTATTGAATATCACTGGTAACAGGATGCTGCTTTGTTGAGTCTCATTTACATACTACTTGCCACTGCTTTGTTTCTGTAGCCACAATAAGCCACCCTTTTGATGTAGTTAGCTTGAATTATTTTGCACCAGTGCCCAGTTTAAATTAGCTATTTTGAGTAAAAGAAGCAAAAAATGCTTACAAGAAAGGTCATTTATTACACTGAAATTTATTTTAGAAGCTTGCCTAATGCTATAAAGGTAACACTGACATTTTGAAAGTATTTTATCAGGAAAGTTTTATGGGTTGAAAAAATATTAACATTTTTGAGATACCAGAATATTCTGTATGTAAAATGCTACAGTTAAATAGTAGATAAATGACTCCAAAACTTGAAACATTTTTAGAATAGAAAATCAAAAGGATGTCCAAATGGATTTTTTCCTTTTATAAATATCTTTATATGTATGAGAATTATATATTTTGTCTACCATTCGGTATGTTTTCCTGAATTAAAAATATAAAAAATTTATCCAGGACAAAATATCAAATGCTCAATATTCTGCTACCTGTTAGTTCTTTAAGACTGAAAAATTGCCTTGTATCTTACTGACTTGAATTTCTCTGGGCTTTACTTTTGAGTGATTAAATTCTAAATCAACTCAATGAACTAATTCATTGTTCAGTGGTGCTTTCATTAATTTTGCCTTTTCTTAAGGTATACAGCAAGCTTGTCTAACCCCCAGCCCAACACAAATTCGTCAACTTTCTTAAAACATTATGAGATTTTTTTTTTTTTGCAAATTTTTAAAAGCTCATCAGCTCTGGTTAGTGTTAGTATATTTTATGTGTGGCCCAAGATAATTCTTCTTCCAGTTTGGCCCAGGGAAGCCAAAATATTGGATACCCCTGGTATATAGCTTTCAATGTTAGATTATCTGCTGCTTTAAAGACTAAACTTGATAATGTTCATGGTAACATTTTATTTGTCTCCCAGAATTCTGCCATGTGAGAGGCAAATAGTTTCAAATGATAGGGACGGAAGGTACTTTGAGAGATTACCTGGATTCCAGCCTTCAGCCTCCCAGTAATATCTGTTAAGTAATAACCTAGTATCTTTCTTAATGAACACCTGGCCATTGGCTTTCTTTAGCTGGCCATATCAAAGAACCATACTATGAATAAAAGATATTTGAGTTTTTTATTAATGTATACACTTTTAAAGTCTCTAATCCTTTGGAAAATATCTTTCATTACCCTTTTTATGTTGAGATTGTTATGAATAAATTTTTCTTTTTTTTTTTTGAGACGGAGTCTTGCTCTGTTGTCCAGGCTGGAGTGCAGTGGCACAAACTCGGCTCACTGCAACCTCTGCCCCCTGAGTTCAAGCAATTCTTCTGCCTCAGCCTCCCGAGTAGCTGGGACTACAGGTGTGCACCACCACACCCAGCTAATTTTTGTATTTTTTAGTAGAGACGGGGTTTCACCATATTGGCCAGGCTGGTCTCAAACTCCTGACGTCGTGATCCCCCTACCTCAGCCTCCCAAAGTGCTGGGATTACAGGCATGAACCACTGTCCCCAGCCTAAATTGTTCTTTTACTTAACATAGTTAAAACTGAAAATTTTCCTAAAAATGTAGATTATGCCTCTAGTAGAAAGTATGGTGAGTTTTTAATAATGAATGTAAGAAATCTAGATAATAAAAGCTAAGTATTAAACATTACAATATGGTATTTATTACTTCTGGAATATTTGAACATTAAAGTATTTTAAGTAAATTTTAATAGAAATGGTTTAGAATATAAGAAATCTGTTTACTTTTCACAGGTCATCAGTGCATGTGGTATGTGTGTGCCCATGCGTGTAACTGATTTTTACCAATTGAAGCAGAAAGGAATGTATTGTTGACCTTTAAGGAATACCTGTGAAAAACATAAAATCCGTAAAGTACTAATGTACTAATGAATAATGAAGCTAATTGAAAAGTAAACTTCTAGCTAGGCATGGTGGCCCACGCCTGTAATCCCAGCACTTTGGGAGGCCAAGGCAGGCAGATCACTTGAGGTCAGGAGTTTGAGACTAGCCTGGCTAACATGGTGAAAACCCATCTGTACTAAAAGTAAAAAAAAAAAAAATTAGTCAGGCATGGTGACAGACACCTGTAATCGCAGCTACTTGGGAGGCTGAGGCAGGAGAATTGCTTGAAGCTAGAAGGCAGAGGTTGCAGTTAGCTGAGATTGCACCACTGCACTCTAGCCTGGGGTACAGAGACTCCATCTAAAAGAAAAATAAACTTCTTTATAAATCACTTTGAATATTTTATGATTGTGTATCTCAAGTCTTTTCGTTTATGGTAGAGAGTAGGTATTCCTAAATTGTTGGATGAAAACTCTATTGATAAAATGTTATTTTATTTTATTTTATTTTAATAGATGGTATCTCAAACTCCTAGGCTCAAGCGATCCTCCCACCTGGGCCTCCCAAGTGCTGGGATTATAGGCATAGGCCATTGCAGCCAGCCAATATGTGATTTCTTAACTTTTCCTTTTGGTAACCAGGAACAGGTTTAGAAGATTTCAGTTACTGAATTATTGTCACTCATACATCTGTTAATTGCTTGCTTGAATCATAGCCACCTTACTGTATTGATAATTAGTTATTGATGACTAAGTTCTTGTTAAATACAGACTTTGTCTGACATAGATATTTGCCAGTAATAGAAAATACGCTTGAGTTTCATAAATATGTGTATTGCAGCTTTACTCAAAATCTTAATGTGGATATGAACAAAGTTCTTTATTATACTAATGTTAA
Source organism: Theropithecus gelada (assembly GCF_003255815.1). NCBI lineage: Eukaryota > Metazoa > Chordata > Mammalia > Primates > Cercopithecidae > Theropithecus > Theropithecus gelada. The sequence continues at coordinate 59,411,976 of NC_037681.1, read as the reverse complement.
TTCTGTAGTGTAATTACAAAGAAAACCATTTTCATTTACATTGTGTGTTACCATTTACAAAGTGCTTTGGTTTTTAATAACAACCCCTAAAAGTAGGCAGGGTAGGCTTTTTATAAGCCTTATTTGGCAAATGGGAAAAGTAAGGCGCAGAGATCAAGTCTCTTGCCCCAAGGTCACACAGCAGTAGAGTCAAAATTTGATCCTAGGTTTTGTAATTGAGATTCCTTCTATTATATTGCATCCTTCTCTGTGTATTTATCTTCCTTATCATCTCAATATTATATAACAGTAATATAGGGATCAGAAACCTAAGACAAAATTCCACACTTAAAAAAAAAAACCTCCTCTACATGCTTAGTGCTATGCTAACTCCTGTGATCATTCAATAGATGAATTATGCTCCCCATTTCTTTTCAGTGGTATGCACCTTGAGAAACTACATATTACTGCCTGTCGCAAGATGTAACCCATCTTAAAACTGCTAATCTTGGTCTTTTAAGGTAGAAAACTTGGTTGTGTATTAATAGTAACACACAAGAAAAACACTTTTAAAAAGAATATTTAATGACACATTTAAAATTTTTATTGTGGTGACAGTTGAATAAATGTTATTTTTATCCTTAAATGAGCTTATTATTATTCTATCCGAAAGTGTACTACTGGTTCAGATTTGTCATTTTGGCTTTACAGCAGTTAGAAGAAAAAAGTGAAGATCAAGAAGACAAGGAATGTTTAAAACAAGCAATAACAGCTTTGCTTAATGTTCAGAGTGGTATGGAAAAAATATGTTCTAAAAGTCTTGCAAAACGAAGACTGAGGTGAATATTTTTACTTTTTAAAATATCCTTCTTTTTACCCTGAATATTGTGGTGTAAATTCAGGGATCCCAGTTCCCTCCTCAAGTAAACAATGAAGAAAATAGTTGTAGTGACAAGCCTGGTCTTTCAGAGGAAGTGACATCAAAGCCAAGAGAATTGTTATTGTTTGAAAAACCTTTCATATTTGTGCATTTTCCTTGCATACTCCCAGACAGGACCTCCTGAGAGTCAACTGGTAAGCTAAAGGAGAGACAGAGTAAAATGTATTGGGTAGATTTATGTTGGCATCGTTGTTCTGTCAGAGTAAAATTATTAGTGTCCTTTATTTTAGGGATTATATAACTTGAGGCATTAATTCAGATAACATTGCTTCCACTTTCCTAATTATAATATGTGCTACATGTTTTTAGCTTTGGGTCTTGTCCATTTAAACCCTTCTAAATAATTTATTTTAATCTTTCAAATTACTTTTTTTTTACTGTCTTGGACTACTTTTTGTCATTCTAAATATTTAGTAGCCAAGATAGAAATAATCATTTTGTAGTTACATTTATAGAGTAGAATTTTGTCAACAATCATTGTACTTTTTAGAACACTGAAAAAATTTCTAGGTTGCTTTAATTTTCAAAATTGTATAATTGTGTAATACTAATCTATTTGGGGAATTAGTGAATACCTTTCTCAGTGAGACTTGTAAAAATCTAACTTTTACACTTTCCCTTATTTACGTGAACTCTAGGTTTTCTGTCATCTGTGTATTAATAATGCCTTTTTCTTTATTCTAGTGAATCTGCATGTCGGTTTTATAGTCAACAAATGAAGGGGAAACAACTAGCAATCAAGAAAATGAATGAGATTCAGAAGAATATTGATGGTTGGGAGGGAAAAGACATTGGACAGTGTTGCAATGAATTTATAATGGAAGGAACTCTTACACGTGTAGGAGCCAAACATGAGAGACACATATTTCTCTTTGATGGCTTAATGATTTGCTGTAAATCAAATCATGGGCAGCCAAGACTTCCTGGTGCTAGCAATGCAGAATATCGTCTTAAAGAAAAGTTTTTTATGCGAAAGGTACAAATTAATGATAAAGATGACACCAATGAATACAAGCATGCTTTTGAAATAATTTTAAAAGATGAAAATAGTGTTATATTTTCTGCCAAGTCAGCTGAAGAGAAAAACAATTGGATGGCAGCATTGATATCTTTACAGTACCGGAGTACACTGGAAAGGATGCTTGATGTAACAATGCTACAGGAAGAGAAAGAGGAGCAGATGAGGCTGCCTAGTGCTGATGTTTATAGATTTGCGGAGCCTGACTCTGAAGAGAATATTATATTTGAAGAGAACATGCAGCCCAAGGCTGGAATTCCAATTATCAAAGCAGGAACTGTTATTAAACTTATAGAGAGGCTTACGTACCACATGTACGCAGGTAAGAAATACGAAGTTGCCTGTCACTTTTGTTTTCCTGCTTCAAACTGATTTTCTTTCCTGCGTGGGTTATTGTTCCTAAAATAGAAAAGAAACTAACAACCAAAGACCTCTTTTCTTTGACTAAAAATACCATCAGTTTGTATTTCTTTGGAATGTTTTACTTTTTCTACTATACTTACATACTTTTTTTTAAACCTTACCATCAGTTATAGATGAGAAAATGAGGTCACTTGGCTAAATTTATCCAGTTAGAGAAGAAACAAGACTAAAGTTAGTAATAATTCATCATTATTGGGATCTAAAAAGTTTTTTACTCCTTTATCTTTTTTTCTTTCTTCTCTTTCCATTACTGAGATTATAAAGTAAACAAAAATTTTAATATAACAAAATTGTACTGGTAGTACAAATATACACAGCATTGCTTTCCCTCAGTTTCCACTCCTCAACCTGATTATTTAATATTAAATGTTGCAATTCTGAAAGCCAGGGATTCTAGTTTTATTATAATTTTTCACCTAGAAATGTCTATAGTCATTGTATTTATTATACTGATCCAAAAATTTAAAAAATCATAGGAAATGTAAACAGGCTACCTAGATTTTACATGAAAAACAAATAGGTTATTGTAATTTTTTTCCATACAAAGTTGTTTTTTGAGAGGTACAATTTTTCAGTAATATGACCTGCCAATTTAGTCGCACTTCACCAACCTTCTCTCTGTTCTTTATGATCTAGACTACAACTGTAAAAATGTTTTATTCAGTTACCCAAAATTTGTGATTACAAAATACTTCTTTTCTGCTTAAGGGATTTTTAAGGCTATAAAAGTTCAAATTGCCCTTCTTGCCACATTTTCCTGGTTTTTAAGTCCCCTTAGAGGACTTACAGAATTTTTATAACATAAGCATTCTAAACTTTATCATTTCATCCTAAGTACCTTTGTTTGGGGTTCCTAGACTCATTTGTAGTAAAATTAATCTTTAGATTTTTATCTGTGTTTATAAGAAAGAGTTTTATTTTTTTTTTATTTTTATTTTTCCTGTAGAGCATTGTAAGAAGACTTACTACTAGTGTTTACTGTCACAAGTCAGTGATATTTGGGCAGGAAAACATTTTCAAGTTACAAAATTTTTAATTGTTTCTCTGATACTTTATTGAGTGATAAAAGTTTTCTCTAAATTGCTATGTTTCACAAAGTTAATTTATGATTATTAATAAGCAGCTGAAGAATGACAACTATTTTCTGGGGAACTGTGCTTTTTATTTATTTTTTAAATGAGGACACTTTAAAGCAGAGTTAACTGGAACAAGCTGATACTTGTAGTCTTGAAAGTCTTCTTCCCTTAATGTGTACAATGTTAGCTAAAGTTGGTGGACATGGTACTTTGTAATGGTGGTTTGTTAGTTATTTCTGTCTGATACTTCTTTTCTGTATCAATTTTCAGCTTTGGTATACAGTAATATTTTGAGTGCTTTTACTTATACTAAATATAAAACACTTAAATTTCAAGATTTATAGAACTTTGCCAAAGTTAAGTGTATTGAAAATTTAAGTTGATGAGATTATTTTACTTAAAAAAGTAAGTTTTTAAAAAATTCCTTCGAATAATTTTTTGAGAAATAAAAGGCCAGTGTTGGTTTTGGAAGTGTTGTGGCTAAGTTTTTTTGACATTTTTCTTTTCTGTCTTCTTTTGAAGCTTAACTGAATATTTTAATTTATTCCATAAATATATTACTGGTGAAACAAGTCTACAAGCAGCTTTCGTGAGTTGTGGTTTACAGTACGCACAAATTAGTGTTAACTGTTAGCTTATCTGGACTATTCTGTAAGGCCTGTTACTGAAGTTATTACTGGCAACATAGAATGGTTTTTAATAGACCATCTATGAACTTGTAAAACTGAAACGGACTTTTAAGGCCTCACTACAATGGTAACAGATCAAGTTACCATTTGTTTTTAAGAACTGTTGGTCTGCTCTTCTTCTCTCATCTTTCTTCAGCCTCCCCAAAGAAAGAAGGGATTTGTGATTTGGTTAGTAGGTATGTTTATTGGAGAACATACAGTACAGGTTGTCGCTTACACTGAAACAAAGCTAACATTTAACTTACACATCTTTATTTTATTATATAGAATTGCAATAAAAGACATTGGATATAATACATGAGAAAAGTTAATGAATACTATAAGACACCACTTACAGACATCTTTAGATTATTATAGTTTGGTTAGACATTGTCATAAAAACAGAAGAGAAACTGGTTTAACCTTACTTTATTCAGACTTCACTGTGGTGTCAGCCAACTTTATCCCTCAAATATTTTAACAGTAATATACAAAATGGAGCTATAGATCTCTAGTCTAGAGAGATGTCCAGGCCTTCACTTTGTAGACAAATCCCAAGGCCCCTGAAGATTATATGATTTGCTAGAAGTTCTATTACCAGTTAATTCCAGAACAAGTCAAAAATTAGGTTTCTTGACTCTAAATAGAGTATACGTTCTACCATGTTACATTGACTCATATAAGGTGATTGTTTTCATGAATAGAATATGTTGTAATTTTTAAATTATATGTGTTAATAATTAAGTAAAAGAATCTGGTACAGATGTGAGCTCATAAAAAATAAATAACTTCCTTAGTTTGAACTGCCAATAATGTAAATGGCTTGTTCGTTTCTGGGCAAACGTGTATACTATGAAGATATTGTCAGTAATTTTTTTTTTCTTATTGAAATAGGATATAGGTAAGCTCTGACTATAGATACACTTCCATTGGAATGCATAGATTTTTTATGTATAGATACTGATCATTATTTATTTTTTATTTTTTTACAAAACCCAATCATTAGTCTATTGATGTAGTTTGCTCTGTAAAGGGAAAGCTTTGTGGAAAGAAAAATTTAAATTTAGGTGAATTAGAAAGTGGTTAACTTGTTTAAAAGATTGCAACAGGGTCTTACGTGGAATCTAATTTATAACTTGTCTCTCAGATTCAGTGTTTCTGGTTGTATCATAATTGGCTAACTATATCAGAACTTTGGGATTTGTCCCAAAAACTAGGGGAAAAATTATCCAATTGGATGGATCATTCTAAATCTGGCAATGGTATGAAGAGACTATTATCCTAAGTAAGAAAGCACAAAGCAATATGCACAAATAAAAAGCTGAGAGTAGGAATTTCACTTCTGTTACAGAGTTGTTGTAGGCAACAAAGTACAAGTTAATTAATGAGACCTAAAACAACATAAGTAGAGAAATGATAGGTGGTGCCGTGTCCAGTTTGGTAGTCTATTTTAGAAAAATGAGATGACCCTGAAGTAAGGATAATAATTCAGAATTGACATTTTATGGGAAATAAAAGCTTTGCATATTGAAGTGAGTGAAAAGGTGTTTCCCTTGCATGGTAATTTCTCTTTTACAGAAGATGGCATTGAAAAAACTTAAGCCAGAAGATATTTTTGCTTAAAGTATTTACTGCTATTTTATACCTTCATATGGAAAAGCCTCAAAAACCTGAATTAGATTTATTTTGAGTTTGTGTCCTATATAAGCTGAGATCTTTTGAACAATTTTTTATCTATAGGGCAGCGCTGTTCTATTTTTGTACTCTCTGATTTTTTAAAAAAGTGTTTGTGCGTCAGCATAGCGTCTGTTTCCTTTTTTAAGGAATTCAAGACTGATTGTTTATAAGTCCTTGTTGAGGAGCTTATTGTTTCTTGTAGCTTTTTAAATGGCTGCATTAAAGGGAGAATTATCACATGAACAGACATCCTGATTATAACAGTGTTTTACTATGGTGGTTGGGGGTAGGGTGGTCTTTTATATAAGTAACTTCTTTATGTAATAAATACAAAGTTCATTGACTTTGTCAAATAAAATGTCAAGTGTCAATCAAAATAGGCACATAAGGAAAAAGGATTGGATTATCACTTCCCATCTATATTCTGAACACTAATGTAGGTATACTCTTGAGTTCCTAAAATTTTGAAGTATTGTGCAGTAAAATATCGAAGAATGGTTTTATAGTGAGGAAAACGGAGACAGCTAGAAGGTCAGCAGAAAAAAATAACTCCAGCTTCTGTTTGAAATAACCTAGACCTAAACCAGGTTGGTGATGGTAGAGTGGCAGGTATTTATATAGAGTTAGCTATTTTGATTTGGGAAAGCAGATCAACTAGTGAACATGGTGGAAACCTTAGCACAGGGATTTGAGAGTCAAGTAGCAGAGTAATGTTATCTCTATTGATGAGGGGGAAAAACTGTAGAAAAAGTCTTGGTTGTTGACCACATTGAAATCCATCAGGAGGTCATGTTTGAGAAAGAACTTTGTGGAATTATCTCCACAAGCAAGTGATAAACAGAAAGGAAAATATAAAAATGGGCTGTTTTTAATTTTTTTACTATGATTATATGTTCCTGCTTATGTTTTAAAGCCAAACCCAGACTGGCTTTTGTATTTTCATGTGTTTACCTTTCATCTCTCTCTGCAACATGGTTTTAGAATATGGGTAGATAACTGCTGCTCCACAACTAACAACGGCAGTATAAAACTTAGCTTTTCCCATTGCCTAATCAATGGAACTAGGTACTCTGTTTTCTTTCAAAATTATATAACCTGTCCTTATTGATGGGTGTTTGTTTATATTATCTTAGCTCTTTACATCATCAGTAAGATAAAGGTCTCCAGTGGTTAGTTACAGTCATTGAAATGGAGAAACTGAGGCAATAGAAATAAAAATAACATCTGGAATTTTTATGCTTTTCTTTGTAAAATTTCAAATATAAGTATTTTGTCTTCTTAATATGTTTTTCATTCATTAGCAATTTTTCATTGGTTTAGATTAAAAATAGAATATAAATTAATACAAGCCTGGGACTATATGCAGCCTTTAAGATATTTTTTGAAAGTACTTAAATTTTTGCCAGATTTTCTTGGTTTGTTTTTAGTTTCTGCTGCTTTTGTCTTTTTGGCAAAACTACTCAATTCCAGTCAAGCTAAAAACAATTCTAGAACCTAATACAACAGTCAAGATTCTGGGAGTGTTTATTTCACTGCCAGCTGCAGAACCCCTGTACAGTATACAGGAAGGTACAGCTGTTAATTCCTAAAATCTAGAAGAAGGCTGATCAAGAGTTACAGAATCACAATTAGACTGCTAATTTTTCAGTGACTTTCTGGTGCCTTTAACCAAGATTAGCAGTACAGGTACATTCTGAATTAATCATTCATGTAAATTTCTATAGTGGTTATATGACTCATGGTTTAATTGTTTATATTTAGATCTCACAGCTGTGGAAACTTTCAGAGTTTCTTTAATCCAGGGAGGTTAAACAATATGATAGAAAAGAGCACTAAATCAGGAATCACACGATCTAGGTTCGGGGTCTGTCTCTGCCACTCTACAGTATGACCGTAGATAAGTCTAGTTCCATCTCTTCCTGCCCTGCTTACCTCACAGAAATCATAGGAAATAAGTTATGTCAAAGTTCTTTGAGAATGTTACATAACAGACCAAGAATTGGTAGGATCCCATTGGACTGTGGCAATGAGACACATCATGGCTTTCCCAGCATTATAATCAATTACTAAAGTGCTCAAATGGCCAGAAGTTTTGGCTTAAGAAGATGAAAAGTCTGTTTAGAAATAGCTTGCCTTTAAACATAGCCACAGTTTTCTTAAAACATACTTTAAGTCACTTAGAACTTGCTTTTATTCTGTTTTTCAACTTAAAATTCCCCTTGATGTCCCTCAAATTTTTAGCCTGATTTTCATGGCATTTGAGAAAATATGGATGTGGCTGTTGATTTTAGATTTTTAGACTGAAATAAACTTTTCCTTTAAAAAGGGAGAGGGTACCCTAAATTTGGAACACAGGTCAAGGATGCTTGGAATACTCTGTACTGCGGGTGTGGGCTCTCTCCAACAGTGACAACTCAGCATCTCTCTAGTGGCCACTGCTTTTGCTTCCTAAACATGCTGTTTTGAGTAGCCTCACCTTACAAATAGATTTGCAGAACAGGAAGAAGATTCTTGAAAGGGAAGATTGTGATGAAACCGATAAAAATCTCTGTATTAAAATCTTGTACAGCCTTCTGTTTTAATATCTTTTCTTCTGGATGAGACATTAGTCTTTAACTTTTGAGGAACTCTGTAACTGAAGACAAACAATAAAATACCAACAGAGAGGAAATTATTAAAGGATTATATGTATTTAAATTACTTTTATCAGTAACCCACTCTAGCCTCAGAAGGCATAAAGCTAACGAAGAAGGGGACATTTAAAACCAATGTATTTTTATCCTGTAAATCTTTCTTTAACTTAAAATAGTATTATTTTAAATTCAGGGTTGTCTGATATTTAAATCAGTTATTATCTCGATGACCACATATATCAATAGATTGGAAGTATATTTCTGTTTTATGATAAATCCATGAATTTGCTTTTTGGGGAAAAAGTTATTATAAACATTTTATTTTAAGGCTAAACCTAGGATGGTTCTTAGTGAGAATCAGCCTAAATAGAAATTTTCCAAACAAATACATTGTGCTTTTGCTAAATCCTATGCTAATAAAAGACATTATGCTTCTTATAAAACTTTGACCCATGTTATGTAGCCTAACAGAAATAAAGGCATCTGCTACCCTCTATGAATTTACTGTTAGAGTTTACCAGTCCCTAATACAAATAGGAAAAGAATGCTCCCAATAAAAGATTCAAGTTACTGAACTTTCCCCTCCTTAAAAAAAAAAAAAAAAAAGATTTACAATTAAATGTGGGCCTTAATAAAATTTGAATTATAGAAGTGAGTGATTTCCCCCCCATTATGGGAGATGTCTTTCCCCCTCTTTATGCACAAGACAACAGCCCAAGTCTCTTGTGCTAGTGACAGCAGCCTTTCTCCACAACTTAGGAGAATACTGTTAAGGAGAGATGGGAGTAGGCCAGGCCTGTGGGAGTGATCACACTCAGCTTCTTGTTTTACTTCATGGAGATGTGAATGCAAAGTAGGTCCTTTCATGGAAGGGGTTGGAGACTCCTGTATTTATGATTGACCTCTCAGTGTGACTACTTGAAATAAAGGCAATTAAAGGTTGGAATAGGACCAAACCAACATATTCTATCACATTTAATAGTTTTAATAGCTTATAAGTATTTGTAAGCATCTTTAAGCAGTTGTGAGATTTTTAGCAAATAATTTAAAAACTGTATTTAACTTAAGCTACTACTTTATAAATTCCAGTTTCCAGTTGTATGCTCTGTTAACATGATTTAAAGAAAGCTAGACAAGTAATCCTAGATAAACTAATCTTGATGAAAGGAAAAGTAATGGGTTATTGCTGTGGCCTTTCTCTTTATAAGGGAGATAAACCAACTGGTGATGCTTTGAGATCCTGGTAGCAGGTGGGAGGGGAGCCTGGTTCCCTGCTTTACCTTTGCTTTTCTTTCTTGCTCATTCCTATGGCCGATGAGTTTAAGATCATCTTGTCAGTGTGCAGAGGGCAAGAAATAAGTTGATGTAAAGTTTTAATATCAATGTTTTCACCACTAATTTAGGAGGCACTAAGCTAGCAGTGCATTACCAAACCCAGTCTGTTTGTCAAAACATTTTGGAACTTTTAAACTTGACTATTTGATCTATTTTGAAAATGTAAATAATAGTTTTAATCATTTTGAATCAGAGAGTTTAATAAGATATTTTTCCTTTTTCTTCTTAGATCCCAATTTTGTTCGGACATTTCTTACAACATACAGATCCTTTTGCAAACCTCAAGAACTACTGAGTCTTATAATAGAAAGGTCTGTCCATTTAAAAAATATTTAAATTCATTATTTTTTGTTAAAAAAGAGATTGAGCTAAGATCTTATGTTTTTCAGAAATGTTAGATGAGCTTTAAAATATACTTCACGAGCACTTTTTCAATAAATAAAATCTCTTAAATGAACATTTATTTTGTTAGCTTTTATTATTTCAATACAAAAATTATTTTTTGTATGTGAAAACTCGGTATTTGAAATTTCAAATTTCCAGAACGATCTATATAAAATTTATAATTTAGAGTCGAGAAATTCAAATTTTGATGAGTTAGATGTTCTAAGTAAGTTTTCAAACATACTTCATGTTGAGTAAAATGGAGCTTGTCAGTGAACAAATACTGTGATGGAAGGAAAATATTTCATGTACCCAAACAAAGAGCAGTCAGTTTTCCTGGAATTACCCTTAACAGTGATTATGTCACCTGATTTAGAGTAATTCCACAGACCAAAAATGAATATCAGTCCCATAACTTTATAGTCACATTTAGTTTTAGAATTTGCATGTATTCTTTATTTTGTTTGTAGTTAGTTTTATCTATATTGGCAAGTACTAATTTATTTTAAAATTTAAAAAATAATTTTATTAACCTTTAATATTATAGAAGTCTCACTTATTTACACTGACATGCATATTTTTAGTAATTTTTTACAGTATTCTCTTGATTTTGCTGACAGGTGGAAACATTTGTGGTTTTCTATTTGTATAACTCGATATAATTAGTATTTTCATTAATTTGTTCTATTTTATGTTAGGTTTGAAATTCCAGAGCCTGAGCCAACAGAAGCTGATCGCATAGCTATAGAGAATGGAGATCAACCCTTGAGTGCAGAACTGAAAAGATTTAGAAAAGAATATATACAGCCTGTGCAACTGCGGTAAGCATTAAATAAATGAAGCAAATAAGTCTTTATCAAACTTTCATTTTAGTGTTGAAGTATATAAGGACCTTTCCCAAACAAGGAGCGGGGTGACAATAAAATTAATAAATTAAATTTACTAATTAGAGCAGTTATCAGAAATTATAGTGTAAGTCTTAATGTAGAATTTTGGAAGTGTTAGGCACCCTGATAAGAATAATTTGGTAAGAGTTACTGTGTTTTCATTTGTATTGTACCATGCATTGTGATAAACATTTATGTTTGATTCCCATGTAATTCAATTCTGTGTTAATGCTGTAGAGTATTAAATGTATGTCGGCACTGGGTAGAGCACCACTTCTATGATTTTGAAAGAGATGCATATCTTTTGCAACGAATGGAAGAATTTATTGGAACAGTAAGAGGTATGTTTTTTTTTTTTAGGTGCTTAGTTTTATATGTAATAAAAGTACCAACACGGTGACTATCAATTGATGTTATTGTGGTTCAGTAATACGAGATGTTTATAATAGTACCAGCATAACCATTTGAAAAAGTTAAAAATTTTCATCAAACAACATTTAGACCTGCAAATTGCTCAACAGTCACCCTGTTGATCCAATGTATTTTCATTTACTGAATCAACTTACTGATTATTTTAAGAGTTGGTTAAGCCAAGTCTTCATACATATCCCAAAGTATGAGGGCGTTTGGGAATTACGTTGTGCCATTATAACACCACTGATGGAGGTCGAGTGGGCCACAGGTGAATAGAGAGAATCAGGGAGGAAGCAGAGTGGATTAAATTGAGAGTTTGTGTCTAACACTACCACTGATCAGATATGTGACTTTGGGCAAAATCACTTAGATTCTTTAGACTTCAGTTTTCTTATCAATAACATGAGGAGCTAGGTTTGTTGATCTCCAAGGTTTTCCTTCTAGTTTTAAAGATTATATGAGTGTATAGCTCTAGGGATGTCTTAGACAAACTTATTTTTATTTCCTTTGTATGCTCTAAATGATAATCAGAAAATAGTTAAATAATAGTACTTTAAATGTACAATACAAAACAGAGCCACATCAAAACTCACACTAAAAATGAAGGAATCAGTCCTCTGGCACTGATATTTATTGGTTTATAAAATGCAATGTGAATTAGATTAATAGTGTGTATAATCTATCCTTATAAATCTTGTGATTTATATAAGATATACCTTTTGGAGGATTATAAAATAATACATTAAACTGAAGATCAGAACAATGGGGTGGACAATCTCTACAAATTAAGTACTTTCTAATTTTATTTGGAAAGGATCTGGAAGAACACGTGCCAGGCTACTAACAGTGGTTACCCATGTGGAGAAGAGTAAGATTAGGATGGGGGCCGGGAAATGGAAAAAGGGAACTTGTATTTTTCATTTTGATCATTTGAACTTTTTATAGCAAAGATACGTTCAGGTATCATCTGTGTGATTTTAAACCATTTAAAAAATATTAAATAAAGAATATTTAAATGTTATTTAAAATATAATGTATTGCAGGTAAAGCAATGAAAAAATGGGTTGAATCCATCACTAAAATAATCCAAAGGAAAAAAATTGCAAGAGACAATGGACCAGGTCATAATATTACATTTCAGAGTTCACCTCCCACAGTTGAGTGGCATATAAGCAGACCTGGGCACATAGAGACTTTCGACCTGCTCACCTTACACCCAATAGAAATTGCTCGACAACTCACTTTACTTGAATCAGATCTATACCGGTATGTACTTTAACATTCAAGCTGAAAAATCATTTCAAAAGAGTGAATTTTTAAAATGAAATACTGATTTCTGCCTTACAGGGTTGTCCTAAGACTTAACTGAAATCGTATATGAAGTGTCTAGTAATGAGGCCAGGCAGGCACTTCCTGTTCTTTCACTCCCTTGGTCCCTCCAGCTGAATTTACACCTTCTGTCTTTCTGTGGTCACCCCTAGTTGGTAAGGGTAGGTTCAAATCCTGGCTTTACTAATTGCTGACCCTGGGCAACTTTAACCTCCTTGTGTAACTTTATCCTTCTGCCCCTTATTTTCCTCAAGAGTAAAATGGGGCTACTGATAGTACGTACTCCTGGGGCTGTTTTGAGGTTTGAAAGTCAATATATGTACATTACCTAGCACAAAGTAAGGGCTCAATAAATGTTGGCTACTGCTTTATTGTGACCTTATAGCCATTATAGTCTTTTTTAGTTTATCATACTACATTGATATAATTATCTCAAAAATGTCCTTCTGATTTTAAATGGGGACTATTTAGAATCTTAAACTAAATTATTCATTTTTTAATAGCTAAATGAGAAAATAAGCTAAATTTATAGATCTCCCACTAAAAATCATATTTCTGAAAATTACAGTATTAGAATCTATTTTGTTTATTTCCTAGGACCCTTTTGTGGTAGGTTTTTTTCCTCTCCTCCTTTAGACCAAAAAAAAAAAGATGTAGGAATTGCATTGATTACTGTACCCTCTTTGAACTGATTTATAACAGATATCATTACTTAAATGTCTACTTTGTCACCCTAATTTATTAATAATGTTTATAAATGCTGGAAAAGATACTATGGAGGAGTCTCAACCTTGCCCAAAGCAAAATGCTACTATAAAGCAACACTAAAAGTACACAGGTATTTCCATAAAAATAGTTTTTAAAAACAGTTTTTAAAGGCCGGGCGTTGTGGCTCACTCTTGTAATCCCAGCACTTTGGGAGGCCAAGGCAGGTGGATCACCCAAGGTCAGGAGTTCGAGACCAGCCTGGCCAACATGGTGAAACCTTTTGTCTACTAAAAATACAAAAAATTAGCCAGGCTTAGTGACGGGCACCTGTAATCCCAGCTACCCGAGAGGCTCAGGCAGGAGAGTCACTTGAACCCGGGAGGTGGAGGTTGCAGTGAGCCAAGATTGTGCCATTGCACTCCATCCTGGACAACAAGAGTGGAACTCCATCTCAAAAAAAAAAAAAGTTTTAAAAAATCCATAAGGAAATATGCATAATTATACTTTTTTGTTATACCTTGTTTTCACAAACCTTTCTGTTGGTGTAAGAGGAAAGTTCATATGAGAGTTTAGTTTTTAATCTATCTCCTTTACTTAATAAAACAGTGTCTATATTAGAGGAAAAAGTGTCATGTAGAATTATGTATTGATGATTTTAGAGCTGTACAGCCATCAGAATTAGTTGGAAGTGTGTGGACAAAAGAAGACAAAGAAATTAACTCTCCTAATCTTCTGAAAATGATTCGACATACCACCAACCTCACTCTGTGGTTTGAGAAGTAAGTATTCCTAGCATTCTTACATTTTATAGCTGTCAGCTATATTATGAATTTCAATGCAATTTTGTTTTTGTTTTTGTTTTTGAGAGGGAGTTTTGCTCTGTCACATAGGCTGGAGTGCAGTGGCACAACATCGGCCCACTGAAACCTCCACCTCCCAGGCTCCAGCGATCCTCCCACCTCAGCCTCCAGAGTAGCCAGGATTACAGTGTGTGTGATATTACACTCACCTAATTTTTCTTTTTTTTTTGAGACAGAGTCTGGCTCTGTTGCCCAAGCTAGAGTACAGTGCATGATCTCAGCTCACTGAAACCTCTGCTTTCTGGGTTCAAGCAATTCTCAGGCCTCAGCCTCCTGAGTAGCTGAACTACAGACGTGTACCACCACACCCAGCTAATTTTTGTATTTTTAGTAGAGACGGGGTTTCACCATGTTGGCCAGGCTGGTCTTGAACTCCTGACCTCAAGTGATCCACCCATCTTGGCCTCCCAAAGTGCTGGGATTACAGGCATGAGCCATTGTTCCTGACCAATGCAATTTTATTTCTATATGTCTCATGTCTTTTTCCTCTGTTCCTCCTTTATTTAGTAATTGTTTTTCATTGAATGAAAATGACAATATTTTTCATTAGAAAACGTTGAATGTTTTTCTAATGTAGCATTTTAGTTTCACTAATTATTTTCATTAACTTTTTTTGAGGTTCTTTTAATGGTTGCCTGGTTGCCTTAGAGTTTACCACACACATCTTGTCAGAATCAGCTTCAGACTTACAGTAGCTTCATACCAGTGATATATAGAAATATTACTCCTATGTAGCTCTATTCCCTTTCTCCCTTTTTTGTGGTACTGTTATACATATTACATCTTATTAATAATGCAAATCAAACAATACATTGCTACAGTTATTACTTTACCATTTGTCATCATACTCTTAGACCATTAAAGCTTTGCTCTCACCCACCTCCTTTGTGTATTATTGGCAACATATTACACATATATTACATTTCTATGTTATAAACTCAACAATGTGTTTATATTATTTTAAGTCAGTTATGAGAAGAAATGAGAAAAAAATATGCATTTACAAAATGTCTTTAATAATTACACAATTACCTTTACTGGTGATCTTTGTGTGGATTCGAATTACCATCTGGGATCACTTGCTTTTCAGCCTGAAGAATTTCCTTTAGTATTTCTTCTGGAGGGTCGGCTAGCAACAGATTCTCTCAGTTTTTGTTTTTCTGGGAAAATCTTTATTTTACCTTCATTTTTGAACAATACCTCTATCTTCAAGTTAATACTTTTTTTCAGTTCAAATACACTATTGAGCTTTTCCAGTAAGTTTTTTATTTCAGTTATTTTACTTTTTAATTCCAGAATTTCCATTTGGTTCCTTTTTATAGTTTCTATCTCTTTAATGATATCCTCTCTTTGATGCGCATTGTCATCAACACCTTCCTTTCCTTATTTTTCATGCTTTCCTTTAATTCTGTAACCATATTCATAATGGCTACTTAGAAATCTTTTTTGTTATTGTTGTTAAATCTGACATTTGGTTGCTCTCACAGGTAGTTTCTGTTCCTTCCTCCCTCCCCCACCCGCACCCCGCTGTAAGAGTCATACTTTTCTATTTCTTTGCATACCTCATCTGTTTTTGTTGGAAACCTGACATTTCAGATAATATATTGTAGCATCTCTGAGTGCTGCTCCTCATTCCCCAACCCCCTTTCCAGGGATTCTTATTGCGTGGCAGTGGTACTGGAAAGACCCATCCACTCCTTCCCTGACCACACACACCCAGCTATGAAACTCCACAATTTGCCAGCTGATTGCTCTGATGTTTTCAACAATTTCCTGGTGGCATAAATGCTATACAAAATAATGCAATCAGATTGTGGCTCCTTTGAAGGAATGGTTTTCTGAGATTTCTGTTTCATACTTGTTCTGACCCCAGGAGGGCTTCTCTCAGTTGTCTTATTTCCTAGTTCTCCCCTGCAAACTACTCTGCTTACAGTCTAGGGTGTATCTTCATTAGATCCACAAATCTCTTCCCCATTGCCTTTCACCACAATTTCCTCTGTTCTTAAGGGCACCATTAAATTTAAACTACTTTATACTTTGTTGCAAATGACAAGATTAGGAGCTATCTGTTTGAAACAGGGCTCTGAGGCTCGGGATAATGGCAAGCTTTTCTCTGAGTGACACTTCTGCCCTAGGAGCTTGGTTGAGCAGGTAGAGTGGCAGACGATGGTACTGTAGCCTGAGGTCTCCTTACCTGCCTCTTCTGGCATGGAACCACACCTTCAGGAACCAGAGGAAGGGCTCTTTTCTCAGTATTCTCAAAATATCATACCCAAGGTAGAGTCTCCATTCCGTAAGTGGAAGTTGGGCAAGGAAGGGTCTTCCCACGTTTCAGCTGCACTCAACTGGGACTTGGCCTCAGCAACAGGCAGCAGGGACAGGATGAGAAAACTAAAGTCCTGCTCCTGTACCTCACTGGGAGCTAGGTGTTCTTGACTGCAGGAATCTGGAGTAGATGCTCAGTCCACCCTCACTGAGCTGGGAGAAAGGAGGGAGGGACCAGTCTTGGTTCAAATACCAGACTCTCTTCCCTCTCTTACCAAATTTTTGTAGATATTCCTGAATAGATGTTTCTTTTGCCATTTGCTCTCAGGGCCATTACTAGAGACTTTAAATGTGTGTGTGTACATGTGCATGTGTGTGTTTGTGTGTTTTAATAATTTTTACCAGTTTCACTCAGTGAAACTCATACTATCATACCACAAGTCCAGAATCTCAATGCAATTATATATTAGGTTGGTGCAAAAGTAATTGTGGCTTTTGCCATTACAGTTAATGCTGTTCCTAGAAATGTAGGAAACATAGGAACAGAGCTGTTCCTAGAAATGTATGCAGCCAATTATATATGAAAGAAAGAAATTGAGCATTAATCACTAATTCTTGAATTCTACTAGAATACACCCATATCACAAAGACCTCACAAAGACTTACATACATACCACAAGATAGTAGCCTCACCAGTTAATTCTAATGCTAATAGAGGATGCACCAAATACAGTAGGAAAATGATTGTTTGACTGTACCAGTCTAGAAAACAGAAAAGAGCAGTATGCCTCACTGGAGGCACTGCCTTCCTTCTATCAGTCACCCTGAATGTGTCTTCTCTATAGTAGTTATACTATAGCCACCTGCCCCCACTCTCTACATTATTTTATTTACTAAATTCTTTATAACTTTATTGGAAAAACTCTAGAATCTTTAGTTCACTTTTTTTTTTTTTTAATTCCCAGATGTATTGTAGAAACTGAAAATTTAGAAGAAAGAGTAGCTGTGGTGAGTCGAATAATTGAGATTCTACAAGTCTTTCAAGAGTTGAACAACTTTAATGGTGTCCTTGAGGTTGTCAGTGCTATGAATTCCTCACCTGTTTACAGACTAGACCACACGTTTGAGGTAGGTTTCTACATGTGTTTTTAAAATGAACTTTCATTCTCTATTATAAACATTAGATTTTTAACAATTATTATCTTTAATTTTTAAATGTCTCATTTGTCTTTTCAGGAGATTAAAAGACTGAACTATCTAAGTTTTGTAATGAATTGGTTGCTTTTTAAAAATTAAACATTCCTATTAAAATGTATTCACAGGTCCCAGCCTAAGGTAGAAGAAGAAAAAACTTTTGGCACTTAATTTGTAAGATAATGTAAATTAAATGTTCACATAATTGTGTAAGGAATGACATAAACTAGATCTCTCTCTCTCACACACACACACACTTTAAGTTTATACTGAGGTCTATGAAGATAATTTATTTAAAGCAGTGTTACAGTCATAAAATCGAATTGATACTGTTGTATTTGGGCCTGTTAGCCTAGTTTTGTTTTTTTTTTTTTTTGACAAGACCTTTGATTCCTTTTTTAAACTTATGCCTCCTGTTTTTTTTTTTCCTTATAGCAAATACCAAGTCGCCAGAAGAAAATTTTAGAAGAAGCTCATGAATTGAGTGAAGATCACTATAAGAAATATTTGGCAAAACTCAGGTCTATTAATCCACCATGTGTGCCTTTCTTTGGTAAGTCTTTCTGAATTTTTATTGCATTTCTGGATAAAACACTTATTTCATTAAATGACTGAATAATTACATGTGTAATATGCCAGCAGAAAATACTTGTCTGACCAATATTTAGCACCTGAAACCCTTTAGAATTTTTCTCATTAAGACTTAAGGTCAAGTTTAATATACATTTCATTTTCTATTTTCATCTTAGGCAGCCATTAGATATTATATAATACTTGTGTTTTTATATTTATAAAAGCCTTTTTAATTGAATTTTAATAAACTAAATACAGCAGAGGCATATTTATAACCATTTTTGTAAACAGTTTCACATGGCTAAAAATCATAGTGTGCCTGCTGTGTCTTTGGGCCCACACCTCTGGCACATCAGAATTTTAATTCTCTTCATCCTCTCTTATTTTTCCCCTTCTGCATCAGAGGAAGGAAGTACCTTTTCCTTCCTTTTTAGGACTGAATCTACCACCTGAATCTCCCTTTCTGTAGGTTCCTCTATCTTTTTCCATTCTTTATTTCCTGTATTTTCATGTATTCAGTATCTCTTTCCTACTCTCGTCTTTTTTCTGCCTGAGTATATATATGCCCTGATGTTCCTTCTTTTGAATGCTTATAGAAATTATGGTCTTTCTCTAGTCTCTTTAGTATGTGCTATAGTTTCTTCTAGCCTTTTCCTCATCTATATCTATTTTTTTTATATAGTTTCAAATTCCACTGCATATAACAATGTTATGTCCTGATACTTTTAATATCTTTTCCCATATTTTATTGTTTGGCCTTTATAGCAACCATTTTTGTATTTACTTCTAATCTTTTTGCTGTGCACATGGTATATAATTGTAATTGTATCATGTGCATATTAAGGTTATTCATGTACCATATCTTATTTTTTTGTATTTTATTAAATCTTAATTATTTATAATGGCTGCATAATATTCCATAAAATTGGACAATTTGTTTAACCATTACCCTGTGGTTGGACACATTGTTTCCAGCTTTTTTGCTTTCCAAATAATTTTCTGATTCAGATTTTCATTTATACTATTTTTCTGTATTTGAAAATATCTTCTTGAGATAGATAACCAGAGGAGGAATTACAGTAGTGCTCCCATCTCCATGGTTTCACTTTCCACAGTTTCAGTTATCTAGGTCAACTGTGGTCTAAAAACATGAGATATTTTGAAGACCACATTCATGTAACTTTTATTACAATAGATTGTTATAATTGTTCCATTTTATTATTAGCTATTTTTAATCTTACTGTGCCTAATTTATAAATTAAGCTCATAGGTATGTATGTATGTGTATGCATGTATAGGGTTTAGTAATAGTTTCAGGTATCCACTGGGGATCTTATCACCTTTGGA
The DNA here is from genome assembly GCF_003255815.1 of Theropithecus gelada. Taxonomy (NCBI): domain Eukaryota; kingdom Metazoa; phylum Chordata; class Mammalia; order Primates; family Cercopithecidae; genus Theropithecus; species Theropithecus gelada. Next base: position 59,392,266 of record NC_037681.1, on the reverse strand, counting down.
TAGGGGAGGGACTACTATACATAGGTTAAAAGGTGTCCATCTTTAAACTGTTGATATGTATTTTTAAGTTGCTTTCTGAAAGGCTGCCATGAGAAGTGTATGACATTTATGCCGCCATCAAGTGTATGACAAAGGAAATTTCATCCCATGGTTTCCAATTTTGGATGGTACTTTTTTTTTTCATCTCTGTTATTACAACTAAGCTATTTGTTGCAATAATTTCCATTCTTTGATGACTGTGGAGATTTTTTTCCAAACATTTCTTCAATATTTGCATTGCCTCTTGTCCATGTCCTTTTTTGTATCTCCTGCAAACAATCTGCCTTGTAGTTTTTATTCATTGACGTGTATTAGTTTTAAATTCTACCATCTGTCCTTTCTCATTCTGGTTTCTATTGTTTCTAACCTTAGAAAGTTCATATAATCTAGTAATTTAATAATCATATTTTCCTCTAGCTTTTTTATGACTTTCAAAATTATATTTAATTCTAATATCAAACTGAAGTATCTTTGATATCTTATGAAATACTCAAATTTATTTCCCCACCCAAATTATTTATTTGTTAATCCAGGTTTATTGAATGATTCTTCTTTTTCCCTGTTTACACATGGGACCTCCTTCCTTTTTTGTTGTTGTTTTTTGAGACAGAGTCTCGCTTTGTCACCCAGGTTGGAGTGCAGTAGCTGCCATCTCGGCTCACTGCAAGCTCCACCTCCCGGGTTCACGCCATTCTCCTGCCTCAGCCTCTGAGTAGCTGGGACTGCAGGCGCCTGCCACCACGCCCAGGTAATTGCGTTTTGTATTTTTAGTACAGACGGGGTTTCACCGTGTTAGCCAGGATGGTCTTGATCTCCTGACCTCACGATCCGCCCGCCTCGGCCTCCCAAAGTGCTGGGATTACAGGCTTGAGCCACTGCACCCAGCCAGGGACCTCTTTCTTTAATATGTGTTGTATCTCACTGACTTCCTATCCCCCTGCCACAGTTTTAAGGATTGTCACTTTATAATCAGTGATTCTCAGCAGGGGGCAGTTTTTGCCCCCCCAGGGAGCATTTAGCAATGCCTGGAGACAATTTTTTTTAATTGTCCTAATTGGGATGGTGCTACAGGCATCTAGTGGGTAGAGGAAAGAGATATTGCTAACATACTGCAATGCACAGGACACTTCCCCACAGCCCATAAGTATCCAGTCCAAGAAGTCAGTGGTGCTGAAACAGAGAAACCCTGCTTTATATAGTGTTTTCACAGATGATAAAGAGTTGGTTCTTCAGGGTTTCTTCAGTCCTTTTTTTTTTTTTTTGGCCAATTTTGCCTATTTTTCCAAATGAACTTCATAAGTTTGGGTGGGAGGAGATGACCCCAAATGTAACTGGAACAATCTATCAATTAATTTCTAAAGACCATTTATTATATTTAGCATTTCCCCTTATTTTTCCTGGGTATTTTTGGTTTGAATGGTATTCAGTTACCTTTAACTCCAAGAATTTTTAATTTCCTTGGGTTTTCTAAATATTTAATCATGTTTACAAAATATAATACAGTGTCTCTTCCTTTGACCTGATTTCTGTGTTATGTCTCACATAACTGGTCATTAACTTCCCAAACAAAGCTTTAAAAATAATGGCAGAAATAAGCAGCTTGTTTTAAACTCAGTTTTAGCAGGGATAAAGTATAATTTTACTACTTGCTCTATTAGATGGTTTTTATCCTTTTAAGAAAGCATCATTCTTGCTACAGAATTGCTTCATTTCATTATTTTAAAAATACTAGCCTTCAATTTATATCTACAAACATGTTTTTTTAATTACTTCTATTTATAATATATCTTTCTCATTTCTGTTTTTACTTATTTGCTTTAATTTACTTTTTTCTTCAAAAAGATAAGGTCTCTATCTGCTGCTTTTATGAGGTTTAAAAAAAATCATTATTAATTCCTAGTTTTCCTGAGGACTTTTCCCCTACCTCTTCTTTTTTTTTTTTTCCCTTTTTTGAGACAGGGTCTCACTCTATCACCCAGGCTGGAGAGTACAGTGGCACCATCTTGGCTCACTGCATCCTCCAGCTCATGGGCTCAAGCAGTCGTCCCACCTCAGTCCCCCAAGTGGGAGGAACTACAGGCACAAACTACTATGCCTGGCTAATTTTTTTATTTTTTGTAGACACAGGGTTTCACCAGGTTGCCCAGGCTGGTCTCGAACTCCTGAGCTCAAGAGATCCACCCGCCTTGGCCTCCCAAAGTTCTAGGATTACAGGTGTGAGCTACCATGCCCAGCCTGACCCTCTACATTCTTGATAAAAATATGGAGTTCATAGATTTTTATCTTCCTGGTAAAATATTAAAGCCTTTATGTTTTTGCTTAAATATGTTGACTATGTTACCAGTTCATTCAAGGGGAACTGGAAAGGCTCTGGATATATCTGACGTTATATTATTCAGTCTGTCAACGTGTATTTCTTGAATACCTACTAAGTACCAGGACTACGTCAGGTGCTTAGAAAAGTGAAAAATACACAGTCACTATGCTCACCTAGCCTATAGTCATGCTACTTATGATGTCCTGTGGTCTCTGGTACACAGACATGAAAAGAAACCTCAGGACCCATTCACTGACTCACTATTTGGCCCCTGCTCCTCTGTCATCCTAATTGCGGGTATTTATTCATACAAGCTGAAACTGTCCATTCTTCTCTAAGATCTTTATAAACTTAACGGATCTTCATAACATGTTCTCTCTTTTTTTTTTGAGACAGAGTCTCGCTTTTATTGCCCAGGCTGGAGTGCAGTGGTGCGATCTCGGCTCACTGCCACCTCTGCCTCCCGGGTTCAAGCGATTCTCCTGCCTCAGCCTTCCAAGTAGCTGGGATTACAGGCACCCACCACCACGCCCACCACCACGGCCGGCTAATTTTTGCATTTTTACTAGAGATGAGGTTTCACCATGTTGGTCAGGCTGGCCAGGCTGGTCTCAAACTCCTGACCTCAGGCGATCCACCCGCCTCAGCCTCCCAAAGTGCTAGGATTACAGGTGTGAGCCACCGCACCCGGCCATAACATGTTTTTAAATGAATGAAGGAAGTTTCAGACCTACTTTAGAGTATGATTTCATAAGGTGTTTTAAGGTGAGCTGTGTGATTTCTTGAGTGAATACAAACATGTAGGTAGTTTGATAGGCACACAAAGTTTAATAGGTACAGCTATCTGCCAGCCTTTGTACCTCTTTCTTCTTGCTCATCTTCCTAGTTACTGAGCTTCTGCTCCTTTAAGGTAGTTTATCTACAACTGACCCTGGTCAGTTTTGGTGCCCTGTCTTTGCTATTCGTAAGTTAAAAGTTATCAGTCTCTGGAGTTAGACAGCCTTTTGTATAGTTCTGACCCAGTGTAAAGCCAGATGTTATTGCTGCTTCTGAATTCCATCCTGTCTATATGGTAGTTTATAGAAACTCCTTCCAGATTCTTTTCCTAAATTCTGGATACTGGTTTTCAAACCCCTTCTTTGGGGGAGGGTCAGAGATAGTACCTGATACTTCCTCTATTATTTTACCAGCATTATTCCCATCTTTTGCTGGCACTACCACCATTTACAAAATAAAAGTAGGGCAGTTACTCCTTCTAATGCTCTGCCAGATGTCTCAGGTCTATAACACAGTTTTTCTCCATAAACTAAAATATTCTGATAGGTAGAATGGATAGATGGGCTAAGAAATGAATTTTTTCAGCTGGGCGCAGTGGCTCACGCCTGTAATCCCAGCACTTTGAGAGGTTGAGGTGAGTGAATTGCTTGGGGCCAGGAGTTCGAGACCAGCCTGGCCAACATGGCAAAACCCCATCTCTACTAAAAATACAAAAGTTAGCCAGGCATGGTGGTACAATTCCTGTAGTCCCAGCTACTCAGGAGGCAGAGGCAGAAGAATTGCTTGAACCCAGGAGGCAGAGGTTGCAGTGAGCCGAGATCACACCACTGTACTCCAGCCTGGGTGATGAGGCGAGACTCTGTCTCAAAAATAGAATTTTTTCTAAGGTAAAAGGATGTACCTTAATCAGGTTTGTCATCAAACATCCAAGCCTTTAGCATTGACTTTGCCCTTTGCTTTTACACAACTCTGATCTTGTGTCCTCCTTCTGTTATGTGTAAATTTGCTTTGTCTCCATTCTTGCTTTCCAGCTATTTTAGAATTGATTCTCATATCCTGGCCTATCTATTAAATGCCTCTCTTCTATTTTGAAATAATATACTTCTTCATTCAGTCAAAAACATTTGTTGAATGCCCCTATGTGTTATGCCCCAGGCTACATGCTAAGCATAGACAAATAAGATACAGTTCCATAGTTTCTGCTCCCTTGAAAGAGCACAGAAGTAAGTCACAGCACTGTGTAGTAAGTATAACACTGTATTGCAGAAAAGTGTAGATTGAAGTGTGGACAAATACTATAGAAGCCTAGAATCCTTAGCAGCTTTGTCCTGGGAAGGATGGGAAAGACAACAGCAAAAAGGTGAAACGTCAGCCTTCTTCTTTGTCATAATGCTCTGTTTTCCCTTTTCCCTAGAAGAGCTGCCTCCAGAGGTAGGGTATGTTAAATGATGTATTGACGTACAGGAATAACTAGACTTTCTATTTATGTATTTTTTAAAACATAAAAAAAAACTAAGCTTTACTAGTATATAATTCTCAGGTTTATGCTATACATACATACATATATGCTATGTTTTTATTAAACTATATATGTGTATATAAGGAGAAAGTGAGGATATGTGCTTAAATATTTTTTACTGATGCAGCGTAAGATCAAAGTTGGGACACCACTGCTGTGATCATTTGTTCTTTTAGCTAGCCATCAGTTAGGCATAAAATAATTTCCAAATTTCATCCCGAACTGTACCGAAGTGCTACTTATAAGCATTTTCACAACTTCATTCAAGTGTGCTTTCAAGAACAAAGCTGTGAGTCTTCATTCCCACTGCCCCCGTTTCCTCCCCAAACCAGTTAATCAGTTCTTGGGGAGTCTACCTCTTAAATTTATCCACTCCCAGTTATCCCCATAGATACTAGGGCAGCCCTCATCATCTCACCAGGACTATTGTTAGCCTACTAACTGCTCTTAACTCCTTCCAACCCATCTGGCTTCATAGTACAACTATAGTAATCCTTCTAGAATGCAAACAAAGATCCTTATAATTCCCTAATTATCTCCTAGATAAAAGTTAAGCTATTTAACAAAAGGCACTTCATGACCCAGTCCCAGTGCTAACACCTAAAACTCTTCACAGATGGGCCATCAGTTTGTGACCAAGGTTGATTTGGGCTGCCACTGAAATGCATATTCTTATGGACATGTTTGTCAGACTGAACACTGAGCTGAGTGGATCATGCAACTTGTGTAGAGGAGAGTACAAATGGCTGAAAGTAAAAGCCAAATGACAGGCAGATGTGAAAATAAAAAAGCCTGTGCTTACTAGAACATACAGTCACTTTGTCTTAATGAATGTATCATCACGCATAGCCTAGGTGCTGAGAAATAACCAAGTAACTAACGCACTTAATAACTGGATCCTTTTAAAAACCAAACAGGCATTGATGTCAGTTAGATTTCATTATTGCTGATCTGTTTAATATTGATTTGGATCCTTCCAAGGATGTGGCCAAAGATTTCTGTGGTATGCCTCTACCACAAAAGCATTTTGAAGTACAAACCCAGCCCTTGCCTATGTCTATCCTCATACCCTGCCACTCTTTCCCTACCCCACACACCAAACCCCTGTGGTCTAGCCATACTAAAGAGCAAATTATCTCTATATATGTCTTTCAAGCAAGCTTCATCATGAATCAGTGCCTTTATACACATTGCTGCTTTGCTTAGACTGCTCTTCTACTCATTACACTTCTCATTTTTTGAGACTTATTCTAAGCATTATCTCATCTGTGTTGCTTTTTCTAATTCTCCCAGCTCAAGACAGAATGCCTCCTTTTTGCTCTCATAGCATCTTATGCATTACTACTAATATAGCACCTCCTAGTATGTAGCACTTAGCAAATTATACTGTAGTAGCCAACAGTTCAAAGCTCTGGATCCCTGAGGTCAGGAACTCCTTAAGCACTGGACTGCTGGAGGTCTTCCTCATCTTTGTACCTGCAGTACCTAATGCAGGACTGGCGTACAGCAGAGAATCCCTACATGTGTGGGGAGTGAACGAACTCAGATATTCACACTCCTTTTTTCTCCCCAAAGCATCATAATCAGTACTTTAGGGGAAAAGGTAGAAGCATAATATTAGGGCAAGATGCAACAACAGCATCAACAATCACAACCATGGCTAATTAATACTTAACTTTTATCAGGCTCTATTCTAAGCTCATACATATATTCACTCATTTGTTTCTCACAGCAACTCTCCCATCCTCACTTTACAGATGAGAAAAACAGGCACAGAGAGACGAATTAAGCAATTTGCACAAGATCACACACAGGCTGGTCGCGGTGACTCATGCCTATAATCCCAGCACTTTGGGAGGCCAAGGTGGGTGGATCACCTGAGGTCAGGAGTTCCAGACCAGCCTGGCCAACATGGTGAAACCCTATCTCTACTAAAAATACAAAAATTAGCTGGGTGTGGTGGCACATGCCTGTAATCCCAGCTACTCGGGAGGCTGAGACAGGAGAATCACTTGAACCCAGGAAGCGGAGATTGCAGTGAACCAAGATTGTGCCATTGCACTCTAGCCTGGGAGACAGAGTGAGACTCCATCTCAAAAAATAAAAAATATAAAATATAAAAAAATACTAATAAGATCACACACAAAGAAAGCAGCAGAACTGGTTCCAGAGCCTTTATGCTAGAAGAGAAAGTGCCTGTTATTTTGTTCATTCTCCTCCTCGTCCAGTGTACAACTGTAGTGATGGGGAAACAGGAAATCAATTACCAGGTTGCCACAAAGTCTAGAAACTACTGAAGACCAGAATTTACATAAATTGTATGCAGTCCTGCATTTGACAGGCTTGCAAAACCTTCCACATTTCCATGAATAAGCCTATCCAAATAGTACTACTTCTCAATTGCAAATCATAACAACCTCTTGTGGGGCCGTCAGAGCTGACTAAGCAGAAGCTATGATCCTCTGAATTTAGTATTTTTCCTATTTGCCAAAAATTATGTGTCATTAGTGACGAAGTTATTCTTAAAGTTCCTTTAATAAAACTGATTTATAGCAAATAACAATGGTTTGGAGGGGGTATGTCAGATTGATTATTCTTCCTAACAAATCTATTAATTTTATTAAACTTGGCCTCCCTCCCTTTTTCTTGGATGTTTATAAAATTTAAGTCTTTCACAGATACTTTCTCTTAAGCTGCTATTTTTCGTATCATGGAAATCTGAGCCTTGGTTCTTTTGTTATGGCAATTGAGATGGTACAGTGTAATACCCACAATTAATGAAACAGGAAAAAAACTTGCATTTTCCTTCTTTATCCTTGAAATCATTCCTTTATATCTTCTAGGAATTTATCTCACTAATATCTTGAAAACAGAAGAAGGCAACCCTGAGGTCCTAAAAAGACATGGAAAAGAGCTTATAAACTTTAGCAAAAGGAGGAAAGTAGCAGAAATAACAGGAGAGATCCAGCAGTACCAAAATCAGCCTTACTGTTTACGAGTAGAATCAGATATCAAAGTAAGTTGAATTATTTAAAGATTCATACTTCTGATTAAGTTTATAAACTACCTAATAAAAGGCAGGTTTATTTTATAGGGGAGAAAAAGTAAACTAAACCTTAAAAGAAATAATTCAAATTTACTTGTATTAAATGTTTTCTTAACTTTCCATGAATTTCAAACTGAATTTATAATTTTTAATATTAATATTTTTTTCTTTGCATTTATTTTAGAGATTCTTTGAAAACTTGAATCCGATGGGAAACAGCATGGAAAAAGAATTTACAGATTATCTTTTCAACAAATCCCTAGAAATAGAACCACGAAACCCTAAGCCTCTCCCAAGATTTGTAAGCATTTGTTATCTTCATATTTATTTTACAGTTAAATACTTTTTTCAGTTGTCATCTACATCTGGTGATATCATTACTACCATATGTGTTATATAGATTAGTTTTCCATAAAGGTATTCAGGGATGAAGTATACATGTGATAGTTAAAAGTAATGAAAAAGTACTTAATAATTATGTCCAGGAGCATCCCACTTGTTTCCAAATAAATGAATGTTAATATTAATTTGAGTAAATCCTGATATTAAAGATGATGAAATTGAGCAAATATTATATAAGTTTTTAATTTTTTTACCCCAAAAAATGTTATTTAAGATTTTAAAGACAGGAAATTTAATGAATTTATATGAATTCACTTATAACAAATATATCTACTTATGACATTTTAAAAGTAATGACTTATTACAACTTTCAACCATGAATCATTAGCCATAAAATACCAAGTTTTGCTAACAATACTTTCTTGGGAAAATAAAGTTTCCATTGTTTTTCATTATTTGTCAATGCCCAGCCAAATTTATGTACAGAATCACAAACTCACTGATTTGACTGTGTACTCTCTTGTTCATAAAAAAGCCAAAAGTCTGCCAGGTGCGGTGGCTCGTGCCTGTAATCCCAACACTTTGGGAAGCCGAGGTGGGTGGATCACCTGAGGTCAGGAGTTTGAGACCAACCTGGCCAACATGGTGAAAACCCTGTCTCTAATGAAGTACAAAACTTAGCCGAGCATGGTGGCGAGTGCCTACAGTCCCAGCCACTTGGGAGGCTGAGGCAGAAGAATCACTTGAACCCGGGAGGCAGAGGTTGCAGTGAGCCAAGATCGTGCCACGGCTGTCCAGCTCCAGCCTGGGAGACAGAGCAAGACTCGTCTCAAAAAAAAAAAAAAAAGTCAAGAATCCTGAATTAAACATAGATGGCTTCTAAGTAACCAAGATAAATCACATAATGTCTTTTAATTAAAGTGTATGCAATTGCCTGACAGCAACATTTCTCAAGCCCTTGTTCAGTTTTTAATAAGCTGGATTAAAAATAGAAAATGAGAAATAGGTATATAATCTGCTCCAACGAAGCACTCTGATATAGCACTGAGAAATGAGTTTTATTGCAAGGAAAATGCAATAGAACATACATACATATACACAAATGAAAATTGGGCAATTTAATGCATTTGTAAGTATCTCAAATGGTCCTGATGGCATCACTGTATTACAGAATAGGAAGGTATTGTAATTCACAGTGATGATCCTGGCTTTTCAGCAAAGTTAAATTTGCTCAAAATAGTCTGTTTTAAAAACCAGGGAAATACACAATACATTTTAGAAAAACTTCCACCCAAATATATTAAAATAACAAATACTCTAGTATTTACAGGACTAAAACTTAGTTATTTAAAGAAATGCATTCTTTAACAATTTAGATACCCAGGGCTTTAGCAAAATAGAATGTTAACGCTTTAAATTTTCTACTTTTATTTGAATAATTATGTCCTTATTAGTGAATTATGATTTTCCTATATATTAGCTGAATTTTACCAGGCACATATAGAAAAACCTTCCTTTCTACTACAGTATTTAAAGTATTGTGTTTCTTTTGATATGTCTACAGCCAAAAAAATATAGCTATCCCCTAAAATCTCCTGGTGTTCGTCCATCAAACCCAAGACCAGGTACCATGAGGCATCCCACACCTCTGCAGCAGGAGCCAAGGAAAATTAGTTATAGTAGGATCCCTGAAAGTGAAACAGAAAGTACAGCATCTGCACCAAATTCTCCAAGAACACCGTTAACACCTCCGCCTGCTTCTGGTGCTTCCAGTACCACAGATGTTTGCAGTGTATTTGATTCCGATCATTCGAGCCCTTTTCACTCAAGTAGGTGCAAAAATTCTAAGTGCATTAAGGTATTTGTTAGTATTATACATGCTAGAGGTAAAAAAGAATTTGTTATTTTTGTGTATGTGTGAACTTGTAGATGAGTCAAATGCCTTTTCAAAAGATAACATTATAAAAATATAAGACAAATTCTAAGCTCCACCAACTTGAAATTTCTTAAAAATCTGCTGGAACAGCCCTCTTTAAATTTATTATACTTTAATGAAAGGCCTAGTGGTAAAATTGGCAGCTTAAATTTCATTTGAGCTTTGCAAATGCATTCCTCTTATCCAGAGGAAACTAAGATCACTCTTAAAATCTGCAAGTAATTTTAGTCCCATGTTTCAAATGCTGCCTGGCTCCAAAATTATTATACAGGCTGAATGTCCCTAATCCAAAATCCAAAATGTTCTAAAACCCAAAACTTTTTGAGTGTCAACATGACGCTGAAAGGAAATGCTCATTAGAAGAGTTCAGATTTTTCGATTAGGGATGCTAAACCAGTAAGTATGATGTAATATTCTGAAATCCAAAACACTTTTGGTCCCAAGCATTTCAGATAAAGGATACTTAACATGTATTTGAATACTAGCCAGGGTACACCATCTACTCCCCACCAAATTCTTTAGTAGCTTTTAATTTTGTAATGTATCAGATGTAAGCCCTTTTTGTCTACCCAGTGGTCCCCTAATGGTATATATTGGTTGCTAATACACTGTCTATGCTTTTCAGTGCAGCAAAACAAATCTCACAGACTGCACACTACTGCTTATCCACCTCTTATTTCTAAACCAGCACTATTCTGTAGAAATATGTGAGCCACATGTATAACTTCAGATGTCTAGTAGCCACATTAGAAAAAGCAAAAATGACTTTAATACATTTTATTTAACCCAGCATATCAGAAATATTGTCATGTCAACATGAAATCAATATAAAAATTTATGATTGAGATATTTTACATTCCCTTTTTTTGTTCCAAATCTTTAAAATCCAGTGTGCATTTTACACTTACAGCACATCTCAGTTCAGACAAGCCACAATCAGATGCTCAGTAATCACATGTGGCTAGTGGTTGCCAGACTATACAGGTCATCTTTTGAAAGGCTACCTTTTCAATCTAGATCACCATGACCATTTCCACATGCTCTTGCCGTTGGCTGTCTCAGCTCGATGTGCTAATCAAGTTCCCCCTAATATTTGACATACTAGAATCTAATACTAGAGGCAGCATGATATTATTATGGGGGAGGAGGTTGAGAAGCACTAACCTCGAAGTTAGAATTTCTGATTTGTCATCCCACTCGGCTAATTAGCTTTCTGATTTAAGATAAAATACTTTTTCTGTGCCTTCTGGGGGTCAAATTTGATTTTTAAGATTCTCTCAGTTGGAAGAAATGTAACTAAAAATATACTTAAAATAATTCTTTGGTAGTATATTATTTCAAAATGTAGTCCAGAATCCTATTTGTTTATTCCTGTAGTATACATACATTTGTAGTTACCCAGTAGTCTTTGTTGTCTTTGGGCTATCTAAAGTATATTTGGGCTGGGCATGGTGGCTCACACCTGTAATCTCAACACTTTGGAAGGCCAAGGTGGGAAAATCACTTGAGGCCAGGACTTTGAGATCAGCCTGGGCAACACAGCGAGACCCCATCTCTCCTAAAAAATAAAAAAATTAGCTGCGAGTGGTGGTATACACCTGTAGTCCCAGCTACTTGGGAGGCTGAAGTGGGAGGACCGCTTGAGCCCAAGAGTTTGAGGCTGCAGTGAGCTGTGATCATGCCACTGCATTCCAGCCTGGGCAACAGAATGAGACCCTGTCTCAAAATAAATAAAGTGGATTTGTCTTGAGAATACTATGACTTGGCATTATTTGGTGACTGAAAGTCATGGAGTCATTTTTTTTTTTAATTTTATAAAATTTTTGGTAGAGATAGGGTCTCGCTGTGTTGCCAAGGCTGATCTCAAACTTCTGGCCTCAAACAAACCTCCTGCCTTAACCTTCCAAAGTGCTGGGATTATAGACGAGCCACTGTGCCCTGCCGTAGAGTCATGTGACACACATAGTAAGCTGTCAGATATATTTGATAAGTTCAAATAGACACCAAGTAAAAAAAGATTCCCATTTATTCTCCCCAACTTGCCAACCCCCTAAATTAAGTAATGAAATGAAACCAGCACCTTTTCAGTATATCTGACTTAAAATCATTATTTATTCTGACCCATTTAACTGCAGGATTTTTCCCCTAGAGCAGACAGCTATAGGTCTACATCATTAAGGATTCTCAAATAAGTGAATTATTGAAGCCACATAAAAGCCATCAATTGCAAATTCTACTTCTCTTTGTTTAAGTAGCTAAAAATGAAAGTGGTGGAAAAACAGGAGATGGGCATATTAAATTCTCTACTAGTGCTGAATCGTTAAATGACTAGCTAAACAGCGAAGAAGAAATCATTCTAGAATGCAGTGCTCTGGATCCTGCTTTGTTATGGTTATAATAGTATTAAGTTAACAGTATTAATTTTAACAGCTTGACAGCTGGAGAAAACATTGTTTCAGGAGTTAGGCTTTGTAATCTGAGACTTGAGGGTTTTCTCAATTTCTCTCTGTTTATGATAAAGAAAAACCCTATTACTACTCCCTTTGTTTTTGATTAAAAACTGAAAATAACTGATTTTGAAATCAAATAACCAGCATAATATAAAGTCACCCATGTGTTCTGCTCATCCCTTACTTAAAACCTGTCAGCTGCCTTGGTGTATTAAAGGTCTCCTCCACGTGCTTTTGTCTTCACTTTGGCCTAATAGATCTGCGAGTGCCAGAGGATCACCCAGAGCCTCCAACTTGCTACCCACTGGTTTGCCACCAGAGTGAATACCTACTTCCTTGTTTCCCTCAGGGCCTGGCAGAAAAGAACTGCCTTGACTGCAGTCATATGTCATCCCAACATATTCTACTCAATACAAAGCAGTACAAAGTTCCACTGTTTAAGTTATTCAAACGGCAAAGTTTGACTAGAATTTTGTTTTATCAGTTATAATACTATTCTTTTTTTACTCTTATGGTTTTTTCCCAAAATAATCTACTTTTAAACCTATAATTATTCTTTCAGCCAGTATCTGCTGCATATCTTACTCCTTGCTAAACACTTACACGTCTTCATGGGAAAGCTTGCAGTCTTACTGAGAGATTAAAAATAATCATAGTACAAAGAGATTCACAGTTAAATGCTAAAAATGTGATGAAGACATAAATACTGGAGAGGCTTATAGAAAGATGACCTCAGAATGGGCAAGAGTGGTCATGGAAAGCGTTGTGGTAAAGACACGGCAGAGAAGTGGCCACATACTTAGTGCTACCACATATACATTCAAAGCCCTATTCCACACCTTGCCCTGGCCAGGTCCACCTTTGAGGTAATGATGACAGTTGCTGGGAAAAGAGAAAAGACCACTGGCTCACTACTTGTTTCTGCTGCTGTAATAGAGAGGAGAAAATGATGAAATGCTCTTGTTACCTTCCTGTTTGAAGATTGCCTGGTCATAAAAGGGAGTCAGAAGTCTGACTTCTCTATCTCTACCCCTTAGGGGACTCTAACAACAAAAAGAATGTATTACAAGTATGTCAAGCTGATACACAAGGCTTTTCCTCCTGGAAGATTGGTGTAAGGTGATGAGTTTCTAATCCCAAATATATTTGCATTTACCAGGCTTTTGTGAGTTTAAGAAGTTATCTATCATACCTTTTTTTTTTCCTATAGGAAAATGCTTGTTTCTATCAAGAATGACTCCTTTATAAACTGGGGAGTATCTTTAAGAGTGGTTTCAACCCTGACTGTATAATATAATCTGTTGACGAGCTTAAAAAAAATATGGGTCGGGCGCGGTGGCTCAAGCCTGTAATCCCAGCACTTTGGGAGGCCGAGACAGGCGGATCATGAGGTCAGGAGATCGAGACCATCCTGGCTAACACGGTGAAACCCCATCTCTACTAAAAAATACAAAAAACTAGCCAGGCGTGATGGCGGGCACCTGTAGTCCCAGCTACTCGGGAGGCTGAGGCAGGAGAATGGCGTAAACCCAGGAGGCAGAGCTTGCAGTGAGCTGAGATCCGGCCACTGTATTCCAGCCTGGGCGACAGAGCGAGACTCTGTCTCAAAAAAAAAAAAAAAAAAGTAGGCCCAGCCTACACTAGACTGGCATTGGTACTTGGTATCAGTATTTTTTAAAAACTTCCCATAGGATTCTAACGTACAGCTAAGATTGAGGACCATTTGTCATCTGAGATTATGCTTAATAAATTAATAGTGTTTTTTAAATTAATTAGATTTCACTCC